>NC_017844.1:7908674-7978604 GCF_000002495.2 Pyricularia oryzae 70-15 | reverse complement strand
ACCCTAACCCTAACCCTAACCCTAACCCTAACCCTAACCCTAACCCTAACCCTAACCCTAACCCTAACCCTAACCCTAACCCTAACCCTAACCCTAACCCTAACCCTAACCCTAACCCTAACCCTAACCCTAACCCTAACCCTAACCCTAACCCTAACCCTAACTTTTGTTTTAAAACCACCTTTGTTCTTCTTACTTTAAATTTTACCCTATTAAACTCTTTTTATTTTTTACCACCCAATTAAACAACTTACAATTAAAATCTCAACAATATATTAACATTATTATTTTATTTTTCAACCCATCTCCCAAATATCATTCATTTTTTCCTTCTATCTCTTCGCACCGGTTTATTTGCTTTTTTATATGTTTAAATACATTTTGCTCTATTACCCGGCACCTTTTAACTCAATTCCTCAAATTTTTAACACGTCCTCCAACTTACCAATCTGCCCTTGTTTTCCTTTAAATTTATTACTTTTTTAATTTTTATAATTCCCGGTATAACGTTGTATGTATTTACGCCACTCTTTTATGCTAATGTTTTATTTTTATTCCTTTACGATTCCATCATTATATTTTTATTACTTGGTCTTTAAACGAATACAACGCACTTTTCCCCTACATTATATATTCAACAACTTTTATTCTTTTTCTATTGAACTTATAATTATTAATAACTTATGCAAATTTTATTTTAATATGTTAAATTTCATTTCTTTTATTATTACCTTTAATTTAACTGCATTTATAAAACCTAACCTTATATTTTATAACCCTATCAAACTTTCCCGCCTTTAAATAAACCTAACACTCCCGCCCCCATATAACCCTAACCTTCCCGCTTCTTTATAACCCTCACCCTCCCGCCTCCTTATAACCCTAACCTTCCCGCCTCCTTATAACCCTAACCTTCCCGCTTCCTTATAACCCTCACCCTCCTGCCCCTTATAACCCTCACCCTCCTGCCCCTTATAACCAACCTTTTACTCCTGCCATTTTGGTTAATTATACCTTTTGCCCAACCGCTTCGCCGTGCCTCAAACCCTCGCTTGCTCGTACCATTATTTCTTTTATTTCAATTTTGTATTTTTTCCCCATATTTTTCCTTTGTATCGTCCAACGATATATTAAATTTCAACCTTTTATATTTCGTTTTGTTATTATTCTCATTATTCTTTACTTATACTTTACCCTAACCCTAATCCAATTATATTTTCTTTTTCAATTTAACCATTCATTCCTTTTTTTAACCCTATTACCAACAACTGTTTAAAACTTGCCATCAAACCAACATTACCCTGCCTTCAACTCTTATTCTTCCCTTTTCCACATCTTTTTAAACTTCACAACCGCCCTACACATTTCGTTACTTTCCAACCCATCCCATCGAACCTTTCGACCCATCCATTCTAATTATTGTTTTATATTATCCCCCATTCCACCCCCTTTTCCCTTATTTGTTTTTTTAACCATTTATCCGCTTTATCCCCTAACACCGCCCACAATATAAACGTTATCTCCACTAATACACCCTCATATTACCAATTTTTGTTTTTTATTTTTCCATATGTTCCCGTCTGTTTTATTTCCTCGAACTTGTTGCATATCAATTATGGTATTTTATAATCAAAACATCCCAAATATGTTTCCCACCGCATTGTTTGTTTTACTTTTTTAACTTTTAATAATGTTTTTTTTGCCCATTTGCAATTGGCCATTATATATTTTCAAACAACCTCGTTTCCTTTTTTATTCGTTTTATATTATTTATAACCGGATGCCCATTTTTTTATTTTTTTTAATTGCACCACCTGTCCGACTTTTTTGTTTTGCCGCTCCCGCTTTTGCCATCCGTGCATTTTTCGCTCCCCGCGCTGCCGGTAAAACTTTGCCTCCTCCTCGTTTTTCCCGTTTTTCTTTTTGTTATATTTTTTATTTGCGCCTTTATTTTTATTATTTCCTCCGCCTTTTTTTATTTTTATCCGTTTTTTTATTTGTTGTTTTTATTTATATCGCCAATTTTGTCCATCCGCCTCGTTTTCATATATTTATAATATGCTTTTTTTTCGCATTTCTCCCTTTTTATACGCCCATTTATTTTTTTGTTTAATATTATCCGTATACATTCCGTCGTTTTTATAAATTTTTATATTATTTTTTTCCATTTTTTATTACCCCGTTTATTTTGCCGTCCCCGTTTATTTCGCCGCTCCGTTTATATTATAATTTTTTCGTTTATTTGTCCGTTTTGTTTTTTTTATCCGCTTTTTTATATATAATTTTGCAACCGCCGCACTGTTTTTATATATATAACTATTCGGATTTTCGGCGCGTTAACCCCCAATTTTAATGCGTTTATTGCCGTAAATACCTGTTATTTGCTTTTCTGTAACTACCGTATAATTTTCCGTCTTTTTGCGCTTATTTCCACGTTTTGGTGGTAATTTAACGCCCCCAATCGTTTTCCGTAATTTGTCGTTTTTTTGCACCGTGTTGCAATATATAATAATTTTATTTCTTTTCCCATGTTTTTTCTTTATTTTTTTGCCAATTATATTACCACCTCGTTTTTTTTATTTTTTAAATTAAATTTTAATATTCCGTATCCGACGTTTTTACGTTATATCGCCGTTCGGAACTAATATATTCCCAACCTGGGCAATTTTACCAACCGCCCAAATTCCGTTTCGTTTGTCGCCCGTAACGTCGCCATTAAATATACCATTTGCGTCTCCAATTTAATTACCCTTTATAACTCTAACACCCGCGCCCGTTAATTTCCCCTTATCCCCAAATCCAACACCACGTAACATTCGTTTATTATAATTCGTTTTAACCGTTTTATTGCCCGTTACCCGTTAATAAAATGCCCAAAATTCTTTTTTACCGCCAATTTTACCGTTATTAACATTACCAACGTCTATTTATACGGCCGCTCCGACGCCCATTCCACGAAATTGATCCCCCAATTCGTCGCATTTGTTTTTAATATTATTGCGCAACGACATTAACGGTATTATTATTATCGTTATTTTTTCGGCCGAATATGCCGCCGGAAATATAAATAATATATTTTTGCCGCCACTCGTACCTACTACCATTATTACCGGGCTGGTTTTCTGTATAATTATTTATAACGCCGGGTTTTACACTCCGCAAAACTCCGTTTTTTCGTCCAATATTTGCTTTAATTGCAATTTTAAACTAACACGCCGCTTTATCCGCCAACGTTTTTTTTTCCCGTGTTTTATTTCGTCAAATCCGTAAACCGTATCGGGTTTTTAACCACGCCATCTCCTTTTTTCCACTTTTTTCTAACCATTCAATCAAATATATAAAACGCGTGCCATTTGCGGCTGGTTTTTTGGAATATAATTGGCCGCGCTTCGCGCCCACGGATTATTTTAACTCTCTTTTTACCTTTGCCGCCCTGCTCGATTGGTTACGCGCTTCGCGCCCGGGCCTTATAACGCCATTTTTTACAATTTTATTTTTAACGTTTTTTTATATTTTACTTTTTTATAAAATAATTCATACCTTTCCTTTTTTATTTTTTCGTTTATTTTTTTGCGTTATATATAACCGGACTTATTGCAACTTTAATACTTCTAACATTTTATTTCTAATAATTTTAACCGCTTTTACGCTTAATTTCCTTAATAATTAACCCCTATTTAACCGTTTTTATATATAACCATTAAACGGTTTATATTACCGTAATTGCGCTATTTTATATTTTCTTTTCTTTTGGTTATATTTGGTTTATATTCCATCCATATAACATTTATTTTATATACGTATTATTAAATATTGTTTTCTACCTATTTTATGTTTTATTATCTTTTCACACCACATATTAAAAAATATTCTTTTTCGATTGTTTTATATTTCTCTTTTATTTTGTCATATTTCAACATTTTCCTTACTGGTATAATACTTGTTTGTAATTTGCTTTTATATTTTAACTCCTTTTGCTTTCCAATTTGACCGCATTTCATTTCGCCCAATTATAATTTATAACAACTTCAAATTTATTTTTCCATATGTTTTTTAATCCCCTCAACTTTTTTCTATTATTTGATTTATTATATTTTCCCCTTTATTTCAATTTCAACTTTTCTGCACTATTTTCGTTATACTTCCACTATTTTAATCCCAACGCATCTTATATAACCCTCACCCTCCCGCCTCCATATAACCCTAACCTTCCGGCCTCAACGCCGCCGAACATGGGACGCTCCGCGTTTTTTTAAACCACAATTACTTTTAACCCTAACCTTCCGGCCTCCACGCCGCCGGACATGGGCGCTCCGCGCCATTATACGGGTTCCGGGGGCGCTCCGCGCTTTTTTAAACCATAATTATTTTTAACCCTAACCTTCCGGCCTCCACGCCACCGGACATGGGCGCTCCGCGCCATTAAACGGGTTACGGGGACGCTTTGCATTTCTTTAACCACAACCACTTCTAACCCTAACCTTCCCGGCCCTTTACCCTTATAATTACTATTTTTCGTCTTTCTGCGCTTTTAAAACATATTTATCATTTTAATATTCGTGTTTGCTAATTTTATATTCACGGCCCTGGACCAACTTCAATTTTAATTTTATTTGCCTTTTTTGCTAATTACTTTTATTTTATCTGCGTTTATTTTATTTATATATATCCATTTACAAATTGTTAATACTTACGCATTTAAATCCCACCGCCCTCCATCTCCCTGCTCCAAATTTCAACTAATCGAAAAAACAATATACACAACTCGTTCGTTTCCATCCTTCCCCATTTAACCCGCTTTCCCATCCGTTTCCACGCCTCCCTCCCTTCGAATTTTCCATCCCAATGCCTATCCCCCATCCTCGTTTTCATTTCCTCCCGGAACAACTCCGGCGCCTGGTCTTGAAATCCTGCAACCACCTCAAACAACACCCTTTCTTTGTCGCAATCCGCCCCCGTTCGCAACCGGAACTGTCCCTCGTCCCCTGCCACCTCTACCCACCGTCCGCAATACGCTTGCGGTACCATACATTTGCCGCAACCCCCGAACCTTTCCATCCCCGCCGTGACCAACCTTTGGATTTCTCCTGCCCTCGCCTCAATCCTCGTACGAATTTCCGTTTGCTCCTCCTTGCGCGGGCAATCTTCCACCCCGTGCCTAAACCCCCCGTCGTACGTCAACCGGCAACTTACGCACGATTCGGCCCAACTCTCCAAATACCTCCCCAACCACCACTCCTGCCTTTGCTGCTCCCTTCGCCGGCCTTGCTCCGATTCCGCCAACGCCGCATTGCTATCCTCCATCACCGCGAACTCTTCATCCCCCGACCCCCACTCTTGCTCGACCGCGCCCAACCCGCGCGCCTGGCACACGTCGCATACCTCCTCCCCTGGCCCTGCGCAACTGGCCCTGTCCGTCTGCCCGTCCATTACCTCGTTTAACACCGACCGCCGACATGCATCCCCGCAAATGTATTCCACTATTTCCACCTCCAACCCCGTATTTCCCACGCCACTTTCGCCCGCCCGCAACATTATAATCGCCTCGCTTTTTTGCCCGTCCCGTCCCGCCCGCCCGCTTTCCTGCGCGTAATCCCGCAACCGCCGCGGCGCCCCCGCGTGTATTACCGCCCTAACGTCGGGTACGTCCAAACCCACCCCTAATGCGTTCGTCGCCGCAATCACCCCCCCTTCGCGCATCCATACCTGTATAATCATCTTTTTCCCATTTTCGTCTGCCACCCCGGCGTGGTATATCGGGCAACCCAACGATTCCCCGATCGTTTCCGTCCGTTTAATCGTCCCCCCGTAAACAATCATCCGTGTGTCGTCGCCGTATTGTAATCGTGCCTCTCCTACCGCCTCTTCCACCGCCTCCTCTATTGCTTGCTGCTTGCCTCCGACTTTCTTCGTATGCCTGACCCTATATTCGATATTATGCCGTGATGTCGACACCCGGTATATTGTGACCATATTCCCCTGGAACCCCATCGCCTGGTGGAATGCCTCCTCGTCGCGCGGTGATAACGTGGCCGTCAAACACACCACTTGCACCCCCCACCCCGCGATCGTCCGACCTAACAACCCCAACTGCGGTCGAAACTCCGACCCGGCGTCCAAAACCATATGGCACTCGTCGACAACAACTCGGTCCAACTGCTGCCGCACCCGCAACCGGTTGACGAAATCCCGGAACATCTTGGTGCTCGCCGACTCGGGCGTTACAAACACGATCGCCGCCGCCCTGTTCGCGCCCCTCGACGTCCACACGTGCGCCTCGATCCCGCTTTCCCGGCACCGCCGCCACAAATCCTCTCGCAACGCCACCAATGGCACCACGACGATCGTCGTTCCTGTTATACCCGTGCAAAATGCCGGCAACATAAACGACAAACTCTTGCCTCCTCCCGTGCCCGTAATCTGTACGATCGGCGTCAACCCCTTAAAAATCGACCTGACCACCTGCTCCTGGCATCCCCTGAACTCCGCCCCCTCTCCCATTATCCGCTGCAACGCCCCGTGGATATCTACAACCCGCATTCTCTTGAACCGCCTCGCCCGCGCCTCCTCTGCGCTGTCGCTCCACGGGTCCCTCTTCCGCTTGGTTCCTGCCGCCTCCACGTCCGTAAACCCTTTATCCCCAAACCCCAAAAACCGATGCCATTGCGTGCTCGCCATCCGGAACTTCTGCCGCATATTCGCCGTCCCGAACACGTTGCGCCGCATTTCCAATCCATAAATCATCCCTCGCGTCCTCGCCCCGTGCCCCGTCTGCGCTGCCAACACGTCCGTTGCGCTTGCTTCGCGCTCCTGCCCGTCGTCCTCGTCGTCGTCCTCGCTAAACCCTTCCACCTTGAACGCACCCTCCAAATATCGGTTGCTGATCGCCACCACGATGTTGCGCCACGAAATGATATCGACCGCCGGACCCATAAACCGCTGCGTGTGCTGCTGCAACCGCCGCCTTATCCGGTCCGACTGCCATACCCCGTGCGCTTTGGCCGTGTGCACGATCGGTCCCTGCTCTTTAATGGCGTCCCTGACCCTGGTGCTTCTCGCGCCCTCCGCCTCGTTCTCGTCCTCGTCCTCGTCCTCGTCCTCGTCCCAATCGTCCTCCTCATCCTCGTCCTCGCTCTCTTCTGCCTTGCTAAACATCACCTTGTTCGCCCATAAAAACGCGCTTGCCTCGTCCCCTCCCTCCACCACCCCTTGAACCTGCTGCCAAAACGGCAATACCAACCACATATACCACATTAATAATAATCCCACCTCCCGCGGCACGAACCGGCTAATTGCCTTGGCCCTTTCCGTCGTCCGGATGTTCTTGTGGTACAACACCACAAAACTTATTAACCCGTTGTCCACGAAAACGTTTCGCGTCCCCCCACCGCCCGTATTCCACATCCGCAACCCGATAATCTCCGTCCCGCGTGCCGGCTGCCCGCCCGTAATGTGCATCAACAATAATATCTGCTCGCGGAACCGCTCCACCGACCGCTCGTACCGCCGCACTTGCTCGCCGCTGAACGGGGACGTTTCTGTACCTGCCCACGCCCGTTTCAACTCGATTTGCTGCGATATCTTGCCCATCAACCACGTTTTTCCGTCGACCGGCCACTCGTTACGCTCGTCCCGCAAAAACGAATACCCGTAAGCCTCGTCGCTCTGGTCGTCGTGTAACCCCGCCCAATTAATCGCCGGAAATTGCTCGTGGTCCTGTCCCTCCGGCATTATCAACAACTCCGCCATAACCTCCCGCGCTTCCGCCACCATCCCGTGCACTATGTCGACCAACTGGCCCATGCCGAACTGGATTTTCCGGTACGTAATGGTGTCCCCCTTCCACGACACGAACCCCTCCGCCACCGTCGTGTTGCGGATCGCCATCCCGTACGCCTTGCGGTCGTATATCCACCCCATCGGCGACGATCGCCCCTGCGTGGTCGGCCGTACCATGAACCGCATTACCTTCTCGTGCGCCCGCCTGTCCATGCCCACGCATTGCTCGTTTGCCTCTTCTGCTTCCAACCCCTGCGCCTCCAACCGCTCCATTTCCTCGTCGTCTTCATACTTGATCTGGCTCGCCAACAATATCCGCGTCATCTTCATCACCGCCGAATATTTGGGCGTGTAATTCAACGGGCTCGCCCATCCTGCCATCGGTAACAACCCCATGACCGCCAACCCGCTAATCACTGCGTTCTCGTAACCCGTCCGCAATAATATCTGGTCCATTAACCCGACGACCGCGTCGACGCACAACCGATCCAACCGCTCCTCTTGTTCTTTCGTCGGCCTCCGCGTCTCTGCCAACTCTGCCGCCGCGTTTTCGAACGCGTCCCACCATTCCCCCTGCTGCAACGTCAACCGGTACGCCGGCCGCTCCTCGTCCTCCATCGCCTGGCTGCGGTGCACATAACAAATCACCTGCCGCATCACCTCGGTGTATTTTTTCCACGTTTCGGCTTCCATTTTGGCACTGAACCGCTTGTCGCTCCGCTTGTCGCCATCCTTCCGGTTGATCGTCTTCAACACGATGTCGTCGACCTCCCCCTGCAAAATCATCCTCTGCCCCTGCCGTGCTGCCCGGTGGAAACTTTGCCACATGGCCTCCAACGTCCGCTCCTTTTCTTTGATTGGGTCGATCAACGCCATTATTTTCATGCGGCTGAACCCGCGCAAATGCCGCGACCAACCCACCTCCTGGACCCACAAATTCGGCTCCAACTTCTCGTTGGCCATCTCGACCCTGTCGTGGTAAATCCTTTCCATCGCACACATCTTTTCCTGGCCCAATTTGACTACCTTGCTGATAATGTCGTCGATTGTCGCCACGGCTCGTACCGGCGGGTCATCCGTCGTGGCCCGCGGCCGTTCGACCTCGAACCAACTGCTTGCTTGCCGGTTCTTAAAAAACCGCTGTAATCGCACGCCCGTACGCCACGGCAACTGTGCCGCAACTTGCTTCCCTCCTCTGGTCCGCGGGTTTTGCCATGCATGCTTGGATCTGTAATGGTCGCGCATACTATTCTCTTGCCGGCAAACCCACCCGCATTCCGCGCATCCAAAACCGTCCCGTTGTGCCGGCCGCAACAACGGAATCTCTGGGCACGTCGGCGGGGGGAACGCGAACTCGCGCAATGCGTTATGGTCCTGGTAAATATTCGGCAACTGGCCGACTGCTGCTGCAATCTTTCTTGCTTGGTCTGGCCGCATCTTATGGCTGGTACCGCGTAAATGCGGCTCGACCTCGGTTGCTGCGTTGGCAAACTGGCATTGGGTACAAATTACCACCTTATATTTGCTTACCCAAACGTACGGTCGAATGTCTGCCATTCTGTCGTTGTGTTGGTTCGGTTGGCATTAATATTGATCAAATGCTGGACTCGTCTTCTGTTGGACTCGTCTTCACCTTTTGTTACCGCGACCCTGCGTTTCGATTTTTTTAATGGGCCCTGCTACGCTGCATGTAACCTTGACGCGTCCGTCGCCCTCGTCGTTTGAAACGTTTTGGGTTGGCCTGCTATACCCTAACCCGTCCTTCATCCTCGTCGTTGCCCTGACCTGCGATACCCTAACCCGTCCGTCCTCGTCGTTGCCCTGGCCTGCTGTACCCTAACCCGTCCTTCATCCTCGTCGTTGCCTGCTGTACCCTAACCCGTCCTTCATCCTCGCCGTCTGTTGCGTTGGCCTGCTCGTAACCCTGACTCGTCCACCCCCAATCCGTCACCCCATCAATATCAATAATACAATCTTAAACCACGTACAACTCCCGCATTTCTGCTCCAAATCAATCGTCCTTTTGCTTGATTGTGCATGGCGCCTGAATCTATCGCTGGTTCAAATTTTGAAGCGATACGATCAAAAAAAGTCAATGCTTCGTAACCCTCTAGTAAATCCAATGCTTCGTACCCCCTGCCATCATCCCTGCAGCCTTGGCGTCCACACAAAATCCATTGCTTCGTTCAACGAAACAATCAGGTATTACTGGTTAGGTATTACTGGTTAGGTATTACTGGTTAGTAAATCCAATGCTTCGTACCCCCTGCCATCATCCCTGCAGCCTTGGCGTCCACACAAAATCCATTGCTTCGTTCAACGAAACAATCAGGTATTACTGGTTAGGTATTACTGGTTAGGTATTACTGGTTAGGTATTACTGGTTAGGTATTACTGGTTAGGTATTACTGGTTAGGTATTACTGGTTAGGTATTACTGGTTAGGACCTCGAGACCCGCTTGAGCGCCGTCGATGGAAACAATGGTGGCCGCAAGGGTACCGTCAACGACGAGACGAACCTGGGTGCCGTTGGCGGATCGGTCAAGCTCGGCGACCTGCTCAACACCATGGGCGGCAAGGGCGGCGAGTTCTGCTACATTTACGTGTAGAAAGAAACCCCGCTGTTGTGGACTTGGTTGGCATGAAACAAAAAGCCCTTTACTCGGATATAATATTAATTCTAGTTCTTAATCAAAAGCAAGCAAAAGAAATTATTATGTTACCATTCCCGGATCGTCTTGTGACTCTGGTCTACCTGTATATTCTTCTTCGCATGGGCTGGTTTTGTCATGAATAACCTCAAAACATATAAAATAGTCAAAATCACAGAGGATTATGGACAATGATATTCTCATTGGACTTGGATTTCTACCTAATTACCATAACTAACCTAATTTGTTGGTTGTGCAGCTGCATATTTCCGATATATTCTTCCGCCATTGGGGATAAACAATCTTCCCACCCTGGCACCGCCACATTAGAACCATAACATCTATTCTCGACCGTCACGGCCTTTGAGGTGCTGCTGGATACGAGCTGCCGAACGTGTCATACAGGCGCACTTTGCGGCATATATAAGCGCGGCAAGTCATTTCCATTTTGCACCACTTGACCCTTCATCGCCGGCTTCCAGCCCCCCACTTGAAGGCTATTTTTGTCAACGCGCATGGAAAATCTAATCGAATCTAAAAAAAAAGGCCACCCGCCGAGGCTTCGCCCTTCGGCCAGCAATTGCAATTGAATCCAATGACTTGTTGTCGCTCAGGTTCAATGCAACTGGGCTTAAAGATTTAACTCGCTTTGTTTTTAAAGTCTAAAGAGAGAAACAAAAACCATTACAATCCTGAAGGCTACCATCTTTTGCCCTTGCAGCACGTGCATACAAGAGGTACCTTGAATTGTAGACCCATACAAGCAGGCAAAGAGAGTTATCACACGTATCTGTTGGTAACAGCAACAGAGTGGCGATAGGTCCAACAGGGTAAATTCCAAGTTTTTACTCAGCTTTGCAGCGTTCCAATTGCCTTGTTTGCCTCAGCGACGCCAACGGACCTCCATGCACCCAACTCTGCAGCTCAAAAACAGTAAATACAGGGTGCAATTGAAGGAAATCAATTTCAAACATAACACAGTCCTATTTGTTACGGAAAGGTCACTATTTAGAGCGACGGGCGATTTTCCAGAGGCAGCAAGTGCCAAAATGGTGTAGGAACCGAACGCATAGTTCTGGGCGCCTAGGTCCAGTACTTTTCTTTGGCGGTTTATTATCCCTGGATTTTACAGCGGAGTATCAAATAACATGAACGGCCTGGGGCCAAAAGGTTAGCCCGGTAAATTGTACAAGCTCCAACCGGACAAAATCCTCTGAAGCTTGTTGTTACGATCAAGGTATCGGGTAACCTGTTCTTATGGTAAAGTACAGTGGGTTGAAGCAACTGAGCGTCTGACTGGGTAACTGGGGTTCTCAACGACTGGGGGTGAAATTATGATCGTTCTCAAGTAAGTATTGAGGTTAACTAGAGTTTGATTGCTGCTAAGCAATCCTAGAATCGAATCTATCTACATGGTAATGAGCGTGCCTTATATAGACTATGTTCCGAATGTAATCCCTTTTGATCTGTTTGATCTGTGATTCTCAACTGAGATTCTACAGATCATAGAGATCCATTTATTTGGCCGTCACGTGAGGTCACGTGAGATCTCGTGGCCTTGTCCTTAGGTAATCGCTGTTCTGCCGGTCGGTATCTCTTTCGGGCGAGTGTCGTCAGGAGGGGTGTGACCCCACCTGGCCTCTCTGGTACCGGCCCAACTGTCTGGTCGTAACACTTGTAAATGACGCTATTTTTATAACGTGGTTCATCAGGACCCCGGACATATCAGGACCCCGGACATTTTTCAACCCAGTTTCATCCTTTATTTTCCACACGTGTTCTTTCCCCCAACAGTAATGGAATCATCAAATTGCGAAGCGCGAATCATTCTTGCTCTAAATGAGCTCCGATCAAGCAAAAAGAAAAGCATACGAAAGGTTGCATTAATATATAATGTCCCAAAATCGACACTACACGACAGAATAAACGGCATCGCTTCTTTGGCCAATCGTCGGCCAGGCAACCAAAAGCTAACGGAAAGGGAAGAGGAAGTAATTGTCCAGTATATACTGGACCTGGATTCCCGAGGGTTTCCAGCCCAGATCGCTGATGTGGCCGCAATGGCCGATCATCTTCTCGCTGCGCGGGACGCGCGACCGGTCGGCAAGCAATGGGCTTATCGCTTCGTACAACGACGCACAGAATTAAAAACGCGTTTTTCTCGCGCTTACGATTTCCAAAGAGCTCTTTGCGAAGATCCTGACGCGTTAAACGCGTGGTTTCAATTGGTGGCCAATATGAGGGCCAAATATGGCATCCAAGACTGCGACATGTACAACTTCGACGAAACCGGCTTTATGATGGGCCAGATTTGCGCTGGAATGGTCGTAACTGGGTCCGAAAGACGCGGAAGAAGGAAAAAAGTACAGCCTGGCAATCGAGAATGGGCGACTGCAATTTGTTGCATCAGTGGCGACGGTTACAATATACCCCCGTATATCATCGTCAAAGGCTTTTACCATTTGTCCAATTGGTATACAGAAGGCGGTCTTCCGGACACGTGGCGCCTCAAACCCACCGTTAATGGATGGACCGACAACGAGACTGGCCTCGACTGGGTTCAGCATTTCGACAACCATACAAAATCGCGGACAAAAGGCGTATATCGGATGTTAGTGCTCGATGGGCACGGCAGTCATCGATCCCCTGAATTCGAGGGCTATTGCAAAGATCACAATATTATTCCACTTTACCTGCCTGCTCATTCATCTCATTTAACCCAGCCACTTGATGTCGGAGTGTTTAACGTCCTTAAGCGGGCGTACGGTCAAAAAATTAACGACTTTATCCGGGCCCACATCACTAACATCAGCAAAGTCGACTTCTTTTTGGCTTTTGCAGCGGCTTACAAAAAGTCAATGACAAAAGAAAATATGGCCGGGGGTTTTCGAGGGGCGGGAATTATCCCCCATAGCCCGGAAATGGTCATATCTAAGCTGGATGTTAGGCTACGGACGCCGCCACCTAAAGAGCTTGATTTTTCCAGCACCGAAACCTGGGTCTCTCAAACACCGCACAACCCGACAGAAGCCGTTAATCAATCTACCCTTGTTAAAAGTCGAATCAACTGTCATCAGGGAAGCTCGCCAACGCCTATTTTTAATGCTGTAAAGCAGCTAGCAAAAGGGTTGGAGTCGATTGCTCATCGAACCACACTTTTGGAAGCGGAGAACCACAGCCTTCGGAAGGCCAACGAAGCGCTTAGCAAGCGGCGCAGGGCTCAAAAAACACGTATCCGCGAAGGAGGGTCATTTACCATACAAGAGGGTCAGAATTTGCTTCAATCAAATGGTGCCGATGGTCTAATATACGAAAAGAAAGATGAAAATGGGGAGGGGAGTAGTGCGCAGCCGGCGACTAAACGACGTTGCGGCAACTGCGGTAAACCTGGACATAATGCACGCACCTGTCAGGAGGATGCAGAAATGTCTGATGTACATATATCCGATTGCATTGAGGTAAATTGAACAACGCTGGCGTTGCAATTGAAATTGGAAGTAGTATTGTGCAGGAAAAGTGTCCGGGGTCCTGATATGTCCGGGGTCCTGATGAACCACGTTACTAAACTTTTGTGTAAAAAGTGCGTTAAAACTTCCAAAAATATATAAAAAATTACAAATGAGTAATTAAAATACCCTTAGCTGCATATAAGAGCTTTAAAACTTGGAATTAATTATATCCAAAGTTTTAATTCGCATTATCTTTTTGCATGAAAGATAAAGCCTTTTGAAAAGGTCTTCAAAACCTGGAATAAACGCGTTTACATTATAAAAATAACCAATTTAACTTGTTCAAAACTCTTTTACACGACTCAAAGTATTTTACGCGGATGAATTTTGGAGACTAGCTCGAATTATAATTTGATGTATAAAATTAAAAACTTTTATAATTTGTTATGCGAATCGGGGCAGATGTTAATTATAATTATTTTTAGCAACGGCTAAGGGAAATTGCATAAACTTGTACGAAAGCTTATACATTTTACTCGTAAATTGCAGGCCTACACAAGAATATTCGAATATAAACTTGGCAAGGTAAAATAGTATATAATAGTGCGTGAAAGTAGCGTGTAAAATCAAACTCAACCGGGCTTATCAAATCAAAATATATAACCTTTGCAAGTCCTACCACCCAAATCCCTTGTCTCACCTTTGGTTTATTCTTCCCTTTTATCTTCTCTCCTCAACTATTAAAAATATGAAGTCCTCTTTGTTTTATCTCACCTTCGGGCTTGTCCCGGCTATCCTGGCGGCACCCGGAAAGCCTGGCTCATGTAAGTCCTTTATATCTCTCCTTTAATATAATATTTTAAACTGAACATAATTTCGATAGCTTATGACGCGAGCGGTTCACGCCATCGCTGTGGTGTTGTTCCGTTTCACGGCACGAGTGAAGTTTGGATGGTTCCTTCCAAGGAGAGTGGTTGGATACTGCCTAAAGGTGGATTGGATGTTCAGGACGGCGGCGACTGGGAAACTTGTGTAAGGCGCGAGGCTAGGGAGGAGGGTGGGTTTACGCTCGGCCCCGTTGAATACCTTGGTACCTTTGGCGACATCGTTTGGTATAAAGGCACGGTGACACATAAAAGCGATCCTACGGACCCAGAGGTTAAGGCTCGGGGACCCGCAAAACATTTCACAATCTCCGATGCAAGGGGATATTTGACAGGGTATGGAAAGAAGAAGGACGCCATGCTAGAGGCCCTTAATGCCGCCACCCGAGGATAGTGGGCTACATGCATACTAAATGGCTGGCGCAACCGTGGTGGCTTATTAGAGGTAGCGTGGTGCATTTTATACCGGTAGGCGGTATGCAGGCCTCTCCAAAAGTCTTTTGGCGCAACTCGTATGAGCAGTTTGGAAGCGGGAAACAATGTTAAGCAGAAAAGTAAAAAAAATCAATCAAGTTTTAGCTGATTATATACTGTATTTGTCTCACTATTTCTGTCAAATTGCGTTTTGAATTAACAAAATATGTGTTGAATAATTTAATTTCAAATGGCCAACGTTTTTCACTCGCATCACAGAGTACTGCACCAGCCGCCACAGCTTTAATAAATTGGACGTGTCCTAAAATCATATTTTATTTTCAGCTCTTTGCTACTTTTTCTGGTAAATATTCAAGTCGCCGGACTCTTCAAGCACAAATAACATTACCGTGATTGTTGCTAATCAGGTTGTGAGCTATTACTTGCCCGTGTCCTCTTCGATCGTATCCGCAACTCTCTCCCGTACACAAAATTTTCAGTATGGGCGCACGGACCATGCTGTTAACGTTTGCGCGGGACTTCCGCCTGTAGCCCTAACAGGCGCGCACACACGAAAAACTCTTCAACCTGTCGCCCTAAGCACCGTCACTACACGGAACGCCTTTCCTCGCAACACCCATGTATAATCGACAGATCTCCCCTTTGACGAGTTTTCCACTGATCGCGGTGAAGGAAGAGTCCGATCGGCGGTTCGGCGCGCCACCCGCATAGAGGCGCACAAGACAAGGCCCAATCTCGCGATGCGAGCCAGCGTGGCACAAAAAACTTTGCCAGCCGGAAAGGCAGGCGTCCTTCCCCGGAAGGCTAGACAATACGGTTTAAAAGAAAGGGAAATTAGGCTGAGAACCACCCGACGGTTCTTCGAATCGACAGGGCACCCTCTCACCCCCTCACACCTTCTGGGATTGCCTGCAGCGAGGAGGTAGTGCCGTTACGGGGGTTGGTTAGTTGTACGTGGACCGGAAGCACTGTGCCGGCGCGGCAGTCTCCAAAGGGTCCCGACAGCAAGACGTGGTCGGCCCATTGCTGGAGACGGCTTTGGGTAACGGGAAGCAAGAAACGTGGGCACGGCCTTGGTTCGCACCCTTGGTACACCCCGTGGACGGTGGGCCGTGGTGGAATAGTGTGACTGAGGCGCCCCATGCTTCTCACTCGCACTGGGAATCTGCGCCGGGTCTGGAGGACGGGAAGAACTCGATTGCATTCATGTCCACATTGTGGCGCTGGGCTAGCCCAGGAACCAACGGGGGACTAAGCTGTGGATGGACATGTACGGGGTGTCGCCGGCTTTTCGAAGCTTTCTACTCGCATTAGGGACGTACACCGGGGCAGATGATGTCGTCGGCATGTTAGGCGGAAGAGACGCTATTTTAGCCGGAGAGGACGGATGCGCGCGTCGGTCTACCAAGAGGCCTTTTTGTGGATGCGGTAGGTTTAAGGTGCAAACCTTGTATTTACGTGGCAGGCTGGGTATCCAGCGACTAGGAGGGCTCTAGCTGGCCTGTCCGTTAGAGGGTCTGGTCCAACCCTGTGACTATAGTTTACTGTAGGAAATGCAAGGCGAGGAACTGCGTTTGCCAAGACCCCTACTGGGCCATTATTTGGCCATGAGGACCGGCCACGGCGATTTCAAAGCCTACCATGACCGTTTCAACCACCAGGATGCAAACACCTCGTGTGCCTGGTGCTGGAAGCGGACCTCCCCTGAACACCCGGTGCACTGCCGCTTTTCGCGGGCGGTGTGGAGAAACTGGCCGTGGCCTGACAACGACCGGCCGGTCGGGCCGCCAGACCGCGCCCAACGCCGCAAATTCTTCCAGACAAGCCTCGGGCAACCGACAAGCTTTCAGGCGTTTTCGATAGCCACCAACTACTTCAGCGCCCGCCCCAGAGCGGCCCGCCAGCGCCCCGCGCGCCACGAACGCACTTTACGCCTAGGGACACCGATCGTAAACGACTCGAACTCTGACGAGGAATAGACTTACTGCCTTTTCACCCACACTTCACGGCACAAGCCGTCAGACGAACCCTCCGTGCACCTTAGGCACGGGGTCGCGTCAGTGAACTAACCCCCTAAGCAGGACCGGGCCCGAACCCGGTCAGGCACGATCCGCCTCTGCCCTCCTTGTTTTCCCCCTGTGTAAATAAAGAAGATAGAACGCGCGCCGAGATACCCCTCGGGAGGTTGCTAACGGCCGGCTAACAAGCCGGGCCGAGCCCGGCGTTAACTAATACTACTACTACTACTACTACCGTGGGAAACCATTGTTGTTGTACGTTTTTTCCCTTAAATATAACGAGGGGAGGGAGGGCAACGCCCGTAGCCGATATACATTCGATTATAGTCGTCCAACCACGCGTTCCGGGCTCTTTTCGTTGCAACGGCCGGATCCCGTTAAGCCCTAATACTAGGCAATTAGATCCTTTGCCTTCCATTATACCGGTTTCGTCCATATTCCAACGGTTTTCCGGTTTAATAGCGTTAATAACCGGGTTCGTAATATAAAGCCACCAAGATTTAATTACCTCCGTAGTAGCGCCATTAACCCGGGCGTTATCTATTCGACGGGGCCTTTGGGTTTTAAGGATTGAATAACGAGCCAAAAAACGAGTTATCCAACGTTTTCCAAGGCCTTTTGTCTCTCCGGCGGCTTGAAGAATTCGTTCGGCAAAAAAGCGTAATTCTTGATGCGTTGGCGGAAGCCCTAAAGCTGTTTGGGTAAGTACCCAATCAGCCAAATGCTTTTCCTGTTCCGTGGAAAGCCTTTGAAAAGGGCTTTGTGCTTTTTTATAAGGTTGAGAACCTTTAAGTCGACTTTGAAGTGTAGACCTAGGTATTCCCCATTTTCGGGAGGTTTTTGCAATTGGATTGCCATTATTGACGTCGTTAATTGCAGATATAAGCTGTTTTTCAGTATATTGCTTCATTGGAAAATGGAGAATTAAAATCAGAAAAAAGTAAATCCAAAAGTGACAGATTCATCGAGATATTTATAATAGAAGTTGGAGGATAAAAATAAAAGTGTTGTTATTTTTGGGTGCCGAACAGGGGGGGTGCCGAACAGGGGGTACGCAACGTTAATAGCCTGTTTTTCATCGAAAATCTAACCCTACCCCGACCCTAATATAGAGTAAACTGCCCCTAATCGCTGCAGACCCCGTAATTCTCCACACGTCCTTATTTACGTCTGCTACTGCAACCAACAGTAACGCTCATTTGGGGGTTTTGGCCAAGGGGCTCGCATTCTGGGAGGCCTCTTGCCGCGGCACGGGGGTCGGCAGATAAGTGCAGGCAAGCGTAACGGAATATGTTACTATTTAGTTTTCAGTGTACAGGCAGGTAGTTGACGAAGACGTAGTTTAAGAAGCTACACAATTAGAGATTGCGGAGATTTCGCGTACATATACACACGCGGGGCGCTCGCGCTATTACGTGCCGGAGTTATAACTAAGCGACAGCCCAGTGGCTGCCCTTCAGGTCCGTGACAACTGGTTAGGTTGGCGTCAATGTTGATCAAATGCTGGAACTCGACCCTTTAACCCCTTATTTTCCAACCGCGATCCTGCCGTTTAATTTCTTATATGGACCCTATTCCGCTGCTCGTAACCTTAACCCGTCCGTCGTCCTCGTCGTCTGAACATTCTGCATGGTATTGGTCTGCACGTAACCCCACCCGCTCACTGCCAATCCGTTACCCCATTAATAATATAATATAAATAACGCACGATTCCCCCGTTTTTGCTCCAAATTAACCGTTATTTTGCTTAATTATATATAACGCCTGGCGCTGTCTTTGGTATTAATTTCAAAGCCCTACTATTAAAAAAAGTCAATGCCCCGTAAACTTTTAATAAATTCATTGCCCCGTACCCCCTGTCATTATCCCTGCAGCTTTGGCGTCCATACAAAATCCATCGTCTCGTTGAAAAAGACGATTAAGTATTACTGGTTAGCAGTTTTTTGCACCCGGGGGCAACACCAGTTTTTTGGACCCGGGGCAACAGCAGTTATTTGATAAATAGTTTTTTGCACCCGGAGGCAACACCAGTTTCTTGCACTCGGGTGCAACACCAGTTTCTTGCACTCGGGTGCAACAGCAGTTACTTAATAAATAATTTCTTGCACCCGGGTGCAACAGCAATTATTTGATAAATAATTTCTTGCCCCCAGTGCAATAATAAATATTCCTAGTCAGCGCGCGTTAAACACCCCGTGTCGCCCTTTGTTGCAATTGTAATTTGAACCGAACATTTTATAACACTACCTATTTTTTAATAATATTTACACACCTATCCACCCATATCGGGTCGTTGCTAGAAAAAACAATGGCAATAAAATCCTCCGGCCTATTGCGCGCTTTGGTCAGCCTTCTCAGCCTCTCCTCCAACTCTTTTCGGGGCTGTATTATTATATCGCCGGTCCTCGGGTTTTCCCTTTTAATATCCGGTTTAAATGTCGTCCACCCAAACTGACATAATATCCGGTTACTGCAGCCTTTATGCTCTACACGGACAATTAGTATTTGGGCTCCCAGACCAACGTCGAGTAACCATACCTATTTTCTTAGTCATTTCTGGAACGTTATACGCCGCTTTGTTGGGGTTTTTCGTCCATGTGAACTTCGACGGGAAAAGTTGCCATATTATTTTTGTAACCATAACAAACGCCAGTTGTGCCGGATTTTTGCGCTTGGGTGCCACGGTGAACTGTTTGGTTGTAGGGTCCGCGTGCGGTGTTTCCGAAGATGCGCACACTGTTAAAACCAATAGCATTATTAGTTCGCACGCTGGATCGCCCAAATGGTTTGACAGGCACGTGAAAGCGATTTGGTAATGTTCCATTACTTTTTGGTCGCCCTTGTCGGCAAAAATGTGTTTGGTTTGGGTATAACCCTGATATATTAAATTAGGCACCTTGACGAACGGGATCGCACAATCGAAATCGATTAATCCAGTTTTCCTACGCTGCTGCGACGCCAGGAACTCCATTTTTATCTCGTTCCTGCGCCGCGCCTCTTCGGCGACCCGCAGCAAAGACCCCGGCCTGCCCGCCAGTTTGGGCGCTGCGTTTGCCGTCCCCTGCAGCTTAATCGCCACTGTTGCCGTGAGCCTCCCTTTGACCGCGCCAGGTACCCATTCGACCCCGGATGCGAGGAAACAGTTTGTTATAATCGGGCCCCATTCCCCACGTGCGACGGTGTTTGGGCCGGCTTTTTTTGGGGCTTGTAAAAAGGCGTGTTGGAATGTTGGGTACCATGATGCGTTTTTGGACGCGATTTTTTTCCAATCTTTGGTGTTTTCGGTCGATGCGAATATGGAAGCGACAAAATCGTGCGGCGTGCGCGACGTGGTTTTCGGAGCACGGCGATCCATACCCTCGAATAGCAGCTGTAATTGCGCCAAGCTAAACGGATCCTGGCTTGCGTCCCATTCCCGGATGGCCATTTGGCACTGCTCCGTTTCGCCAAGTGAAAATATGCGGCCGGCGTCTTTGTGGCTTGTAGTGAGCCGGCGCCTGAGCAACATGCTGTAAAACGTTCTGGTTTCCGGGATCCAAACCTCTTCGATCAACTTTTTGAGGAATTTTTCTACCCTAAAAGGGGTGGAGAATGCGTTTCCGCCAAGCAGAGAAAACCAAATGTTGCTTTCCCGGTTGGACGCAATCCGTGGCCCGTAATGGAATCGCAACTCTGAAATATGCAAAAAGATTGGTTTGTTGTTTTTTTTTGTTCCGCGGCCATTAATGTAAATTAATTACGGTCTGGTTTCCGTTTACGCCAAAATCCAGAAACTTGGGGTCCAAATATGGCCAAGCGCCGTGTTTTGAGACTTTCGATTGTGCCGAGGTGCCGGAGTATTATTTTGGGCAAATGGCGATCGAACCCCGTGAAACAATACCCACCCATCCGGTCCAAAAACGCGGTGCCTTCCGAATTGGCCAGGTCCAAACCAAATTCGTGTCCTCGGACGAACCGGCGATCCATTTCGTCATGTGCCAGCTTAAATAGGCGGTAATATGCGCTAAATATCCTCGGGAAAACGGCTGGCGACAGTGAGCGAAAGATGTGGACAAAGGACCCCTGTTGCAAAAGGAAGAAGCGTATAAGCTGGAAAATTGGCCGGAATATTGCGGTAAAGGTGCGCTGTTTACCGGCCTTTATATTTGCAATATTAATGGAAAGCACTTGTTCCAACCTATATGCAAACTCGTTCTGCTCGATAGCGGTCTCCATTTGAAACAGCTCGCGGGCAAACGGCTTGGTTGCATTTGGGTACTTTGGTGACTTTACCCCACGCATTATATTAATCAAGTTTTTCCGCCGGTCACGTGCCGCCGCCGTGGCGGCGGCGTCCGTCGCCGGGATTGTAAAAGCGGCAGTAGCGAACCCTTTGGTGGGTAAAAGGTCCTTAGGGCTATGGCGCACGTTCCGTTTAACATTGGAATACCCTTGGAAGTAACCAAACGACAATACGTCGGCGCTTTCGTTGCGCCTGCTCGCATTGCTTTTTATTATTGTCGTTAGAGGTTTGAGAAACTCCGGCGGGGACGGCGACGACATGTTGCCGTACGCCGGGTGGAAGGCTTGGGGATAAAACGTGTAGTCTTTTTGGGGATATTCGACCGCAATTTGGTTGCGGTCGACTGTGAGGCATCGGACTTCTTTCGTTCCGTCTGGCCCTTCTTCGACGCAATAAATGCACACAGCCACTGCGTAGGATATGGCGCCGATGTTCTCCAGGTCAAAACGATCACGTAACCCGTCGATAAGGGTTTTTAACCCTTGACTGTCGCTTATCATCTGTTCGTAACTTTCTTCGTCCTGGTCTTCTTCCTCGTCGTTCCCGCCGTCCCCATTGTTGTCACCGTCGTTCCCGTCGTCCCCGTCGTCCCCGTTATTCTCACCGTTTCCATCCTCATCCTTATCCTCGTCCACGTCCACATCCATGTCGCTGTTTCCACCCTTTCGGACTGGCATATCCTCCCCATTTTCACCCTCGCCGCCTTTTGTCCCGTTTAACGACTTTTGGTCCGACTCCTCTTTATGCGGCTCCGGCAAATATGTTTCCTCCAAAAGCCCGTATATGCCCGGGCTAATTGGTATTGGCATGTTCGATCCATAATTGTATGCATGGAATGCTGGCAAGTGTACCTGCCAAAAAAACGTAGGTTCGAACCCGTCGGCCCAGTTCTTCCATCCGCGCATAAAACGATCCTGGAACAGGGCCCAGTTGGATATATTTATATCTTGCCTATATTGGCTCCCAGGCTTCCAGGCTCGCTCGACGCCCTGGCTAAACATGCCGGTGATTTGAAAGATGTCCACGATGTAAAACGCGAGTTTTATAGCCAATGGCGTCGGCATCCCGCTATTGGCCGCCGTTTGGTCGATTTTATATTGCTCGGTCGCCGAATGTGGGAGTTCGTTTATTCGATTTTCCAACGGGTGCATGACGATAAACTAGTTTTTGGGCGACACCCCCGAAGCGATGTGGAACGTGCGCCCGGTAAGGTCGAAATTAATGCCGCCGGTATATTTGGCCGCATACGGCGACGCCCACTTCTGGAAGGTGACCGTAACGTGCTCGTACGTAGGACAGTTAAATTGTGAAATTATCCGGCCGGGCTTCCCTACTATACTAAGGAAATCGAGAAAGAATTGTGGGTAAAATTTGTCGGTGGTTTTTGGTCGTCGGCCGCCGGAGCTGGAAACTCCATAATCAATCGTATGTCGGGTTTGCAGCATCCTCAAAACATCGGTTGGTTCGAATCTTGGATCGAGTACCTTTTCGATAAACCGTTGGGCTGTAAAAATTAACTTTTTGTAATATTGGCTGTTTGATTAAAGTACCTTTGTATTTGTAAGTTCCGGTCGAATGGTCCACCCGCCAAAACCGTTGGCTGGACTCCGTAAAAGTCTCGGTATTTTCGGGCGTGCTGTTTTGTTCGACGTCGTCGTCGACCAATATATTGTCCGCCCATTCTGGATCTGCTAACTGGGCCACCCTTTCGTCCAACCCGGCTGGGGCGCCGTCGGGGTTGCTGTCGAATATAATATCGTCCATTGTTTGACGTGAGAATGTTAATATAAACCCTTTACGGCTTGTTGAACATTTTATAATATATGTCCCAAATCCGGAACGTTCGGACGTTATTACAAACGTATATTTGGAGTTACATTTCGCGAACGGTTAAGGTGGTTTACAAGGTCCTAATCCTTGCACCCAGGTGCATAAAACTACTACAAATAAAACGTAATACTACGAAAATTTCGTTTAACATTGTTTTTTACTTCCGTCTGGCCCCTGTTGTCCTTTTTTTGCCAGTCTGACCATTTACGTTTCTATTAACAATGGGGCCATGTAACGACCCGCATGGGCCAAAAGTCCATTCAGGAGCTCGTGTCGCGACAGTTTCTTTATTTGGGTTGGTGGTTGCTTGCTTTTGAGCGGAAGGAGGGGGGATTCGCGTGTTTTTTGTCGCTTCCACCCTCCTTTCTGGCGACTGCAGCGATTCTAACGGCTCGAGCGAAATCGAACGCGCGCGGCGGGGGGTTGCATTTGTGCTGGCCAATATCCCGTCAGACCGTGTTTAATTAGTAGTTTCGGCGTATTTCGAGGGGGTTGTCGAATCCTGCGAGACAAACATGTCGTTGTCGGTATCGGGGACGCTGGGGTCCTGGATATCCCCAAAGGGGTTCCGGTTACGCCCAAATCGGTTGGTCGGATGCGTCGTCCGGTCGCTGGTAGCGCCCAAATGTCTGGCCAAAACTTTATTTACTGTTTGCTGGACGGCCTGGATTTTATCTGGATTTTCGAAACCCGGGTGGTTGGCGAACTTGAGCATTTTTATACAGAAACCGCACACCATTATCGACATTTTATTTTGTTTGCGGATTTGTCGCGTCGCGCAATCCATTTGCCACGCGGACCGGAGTATTGGGCCCCCAGGCGTGTCGGTTGTTCGACGCACCAGGCGGAAAATGCGTGCCCATACGGGGTGTTTAAATCTCTGGGCGTATGCTGGGCTGTCGACAAGGGTTAGGGGTTGCGACGTCGAGGGCGACAGGGCTTTTATTTCAACTATATGTTTTTCCGCAAATTGCAATACCACCCTTTAAATGGTCCGAGCGGCGTTATCGGGGTATTCGTCGTCGCCCCTTTCGGCGGCCATCCGGGAAAGTGCTTTTAACAAATAAACGCAAATGGGTAGCTTGTCTTTGGCGGTCGGGCTAATATTGTCTATCTCGAGGGCGCAGGCTGGGTTTATCCAGGCAACCACGTGCTGCAATATAGAAATTGTTAACAGCATTTCCTTTTTGCGAGGGCGGAGCTGGTGTTTAACGTCTGGGAATGCGAGGTTGCCGGTTGCGGCTGCGTGCACGACGGCCTCGTAGGCCTCGTCGGACAGGTGAGGGAGTAAATTCTCGGTTCTGGTGCGGCGTCCCTTTTTTTCCGTGTAAAACAGCCCATCGACGGCGATGCTTAAATCGTCCCGGGTTTTACCGTCCAGGGCACGTGCCAGCCTGGACCATTCCTCCCGCCCGAGGTATGCCTTTTTGTCCAGTGGTAAGGCCTCGAGCGTGTGGAGCGCCGCGTCCAGTGTGTCGAACCAATATTCGTCGATTCGTAACCTGGCCAGCCATTCGAAATTCGATATGTTAAACGTTTCCATTCCGAGCCTCGTGCTGCACCATTTCGTAACCCTTTCGCGCCACGCTTTGCGGTTCCAAATGGACACCAGCCGGCGCGTGGGGAAATTCTTCTCGCCACCGAGGCGGAGCGCCCCGACGAGCTTGTTGTCGATCTTAACGGTGTTTCCGGGCGCGAGCGACCCTGCCGGATCGGAAGCGATCGACATAAGCTGCAGCCAGATTTGTCCTTGGTTGTCGGGCAACCCAGGGTTTCGTCGGTTGATTCGCATTTTGATGTTAAGTTCGGACGGCAGGCGGTCTCTGTCGTACAGCTCGCAGGTCCACCACATCTCGCTCGGCGGGGCCTTGGCCTTCCGAACATATTCCCGCAGCGCCTGGATGCGATGCTGCCCCGCCATCACCTCTGCCTGGTCGTTAATGGTAGCCCAGTTGAAAAAGGTGAGCACGTCGCCGTCCGGCGGTCCGTGCTCGGACTTGGCCCGCCGCACCTCGTCGGCGCTGCAAAGGAGCAAAAGCCTGTTCTCGTCCGCATTTCGCTCGAGGCCGGTGGTTGCGAACGTCTCCCTCAACCTGCGCACGTGGCCGTGGTCGAGGGCGCGGTTCCTGCCGACGCTCCACGTGGTATCCAATGCGTCTACCGGCATCTTGGCCACCGCGAGCAGGTAAGGTTTTGCCAGCTCGCGGTTGGTTCGGCCTTCCACCCAATCCTCGGGCGAGGTTTTTGCATTTTTGCGCGGCACGTTTTCCGCCGCGTCGCGCTTCCGCTTTGTCGAACTCATATCGCGAATTGGAATAAAAACCACGATAAATTCGCGCCTGTCTGGGCTTAAAGTTGCACGATAGGGTTGTTTTTTTATATGAAACTGAAAAGGATGTGTTGGATCAGGCCGCTTCTGTCGGATTTTGGAAAAAATGCGGAAAAGAAAGCAGGGGATATATTCCGGTCTAATACAATTTAACTGTTAATGGACAAGGGGCCGTTATTATTTCGGCCACAAAATGCGACCTTTGACCGGGGTCAGACAACATGGCGGGGGTTTGTTTAAATGTTTCGGCCTTTGCAAGACGTTGGACTGGGATTACCATTAAAAATGCACGTGGCGATAAGCGGCCGACAAATATTAGCGGTCGAATATCGCAAATTGTCGTCCAATACTGTGGCGCGAGCCCAGCCGCGGAAAAGAAAGTGAACGCGTGGGAGCGTTGCTATTGGTAAATGCTGGCTTTGTCGCTTGTAGTTAAAGTGGGACGGCCTGCAGGTAAGGTTTTGTCGGCGTGTTGGGATTTATTGGTGCGCGATATGCTTGTTACCACGGATTTGTCGCCGCGGTTCGATGTTTATTATAGTGATATTATATTATAATAATGCTGTATTTGGTCTAACAATGCGTAAAATGTATTTGAGGACTTATTAGCAGTTCCGGTCATGGATAAAAATTGGTATTGTGGCCGGGTTGTGTCGTCCGTCGTGAAACTGTTTATATCTAATATATATATTATAAAAATAATCTTGGTATTTTTTTTAAAATATTCCACGACGCCCAGCCATAGCCGTTGGGTGTTTAAAAAACTCACAAATACGTAATATATTAGCTAAAGATCCGTCCCCCGATGCATTTTTAACCGTAACCTTATGTGGGCGTTGTATGCCGTCGATTGTCGTACAACCCGTAAATGCCTTCATCGACCTTTGTGGCCTTAGGCAAATTCGAGCTTGGACATTCACGTTATTGTGGCCTTAGGCAAAAATGGCGGGTTTTCGGGGAAGGACGTGCGCGCCAAATAGCCAATTGCGGACGCGATCGGGTAGCGCGATTTGCGGGCCCTGTTGTGTTTTGGTGCGACGCGCTTTTTATTTAATCCCATTCCCCGTCATCCCTCCCGTGCCTTTCGACTCACTTTCCACCTTTCCACCACTTTTCCCGACATTATTTGTCCCTACATTTTCCTTCGCTTTGCGCCAATCCATCGGCATTCCCAATAATGTATCGACCTGGTGGCCTTTGGCTTTTTTCAATTCTTTTATTGTTTTAAACGATGTACTTTTCACGGCGAGTCTGGACCGGCCGCCATTTCTGCACTCCTGGTATTACGCCCGCCGTCCCGAGTTTGCACGATTTCCCTTGCTTGCTTTTCTCAAAAACCTTGGGTTTATAACGATGGAATTATAAGTTTTACTGCAAATTCCACGATTTCACCGCCTGGCGGTGAACGGATATTTCCCTCGCCCTTTTTATTATTATCTTTGCGGTAATAATACCCTACCCTAACCCTGGGACTGTTTTTTGCACCTGGGTGCAACGTTTTTTGCCCCCGGGTGCAACAGAGGTTTCTTGCCCCCGGGTGCAATAGATGTTTCTTGCCCCCGGGTGCAACAGAGGTTTTTTGCCCCCGGGTGCAACAGAGGTTTCTTGCCCCCGGGTGCAACAAATGTTTCTTGCCCCCGGGTGCAACAAATGTTTCTTGCCCCCGGGTGCAACAGAGGTTTTTTGCCCCCGGGTGCAACAGCAGTTTCTTGCCCCCGGGTGCAACAAAAAGTTTATGCCCCCTGGTGCAATTAGTCTCATGCCCCCGGATGCAATTAGTCTCATGCCCCCGGGTGCAACAGCGGTTTCTTGCCCCCGGGTGCAACAAATATTTGCAGCTGGGCTTTGCTATCCTTTCTCCCTTTTTCCTCACCTTACCTCCCTCCTCCTCCTTTTTTACCCTGTTCCCATTTTCCTACCAGCTGCCTGCCTTTACCAACCCGTTTTGTGCTTTGCTGTAATTATTATAATCGTAATTTATAAATCGTAAATCGTAAATCGTAAATCGCAAATTGTAAATCGCTGTAAACTGCCTTGGGATGCGATGATGCCTTGGGTGCGATAATCCATCTGGCCTTAGCTGCTGCTGTTGCCTTTTTTTGTTTGCCTGCCTGCCTACCTACCTGTTCGCCTTTTCGCCTTCTTCCCAATTCTTTCTAATTTTTTTCCCCCCAACCTGGCCCTAACCCGACCCCCAGGTGCGGGAAACGCCCCCTACTGACCTGTTTTCTTAATAAGTTGTAGCGGTGTTTCTGTCGTGCTGAAAATATTTATTCACAATAGTTGCTTTTTGTTTATCGGCGGGCTTTTTCACTTTACTAGAAGGGTTATCAAGGGTTAGCTGAGGCTCCGCGCAGTTGTGTTAGCGTGTACAGTGATTAGTTTGTATAGCAAAAGCCCAGCCCATGGCGGATCATATATTTAATTTCGGGTTCCAGGAACCAGGCCTGAAAGATCGCCATGTTTAGGTTAATTACCCGCAACGTCTGTTACTCCCCATTTGAACGCCAGTTCTGGTGAGGCTTAGCCTCTACGTGAATCCAGAAACTCGGTAAGAAGGGTGCCGTATAAACGAATTTTATTCTCAATTTATTTTTATATTTATTTCTTATATTCCGTCCGGTTTCGTTTACGAAATAAAAATTAATTGAAAAACCTCGGTGTTTCTCTTATGTTTAGGTCCGGCTTATATCGATTACTTTTATAAAAATCAACTGTAAAAATCCCGCTTAATAGGTAGGAATTACATATAAATTCAAAATTTCCAACTGCAGATAACGTGGCCTATTTGGGCTGAAGTTACGCTTGTTATACTCTTTTGGGTTTTACAAAACAAATTACAAAGCGAGAAGATTAAACCATCGAATTAAATACTGAGAGTAGAATTAAACTACGGCGACGCGATTTAAGTGTAAAACTCTTGGTAATAATAATAAAGGCCGAAATTGCAATAAATGCCCGTCGATCGGAGATAAATACTCGCTAATTTAATTTTGAAAAAGTCGAGTCAAGTGGTGAAAATATATTTAATGCACGGGAACGCCGTGATATAAATAACTTATTTTATATTAACTGTATATATATCGTCCTATTTTCAAAAGACAGGGTCTTTCGTATTAAAAATATCCACCTCCGTATTGCAGGGAATGCAAAAGCGAGAGAATACTATGTTAAGTTACACTCTTACCTATAAAATATCCTCCTCCTGCATCTTTGGTTGTTTCCTGTCTTTCTTTTCTTCTTATCCAGTTTCCAACTAGTCAATCGTTACTTTTGGTTTTTTCCTTATCTTTTCATTTTGTTTTCGCTTTTTCGTTTTGAATTCTTTCCATAAAACTCCAATGCGTCTCTTCAAGCTAGCCACGGTCCTCGTGGTTGCGGCCTCGGGCGTCCAGGCCCTGGCTATTACACGCGATGGTATCGACAACCAGGCCGTGCAAGTTAATGCCCGCCGCGATGCAAATGCGAAGCTCGTGGCCCGTGCGAACGAAGGCCAGGGAGCAAATGAGGTTGTTCCACCATTCCATGATGGGGCCACCTCACCCGTCCAGTCCGTAGAGGGCAGTGACGGCAATGCTCCGCGCGCCGGGCGCAGACAAAGGCTCCGGCAAAAGATGACAGCCCAGTGGAACAATGCAGTCACGGGATGGGGACCCAAGGCGGTGGATAGTTGCAAATGTGCTGCAAAGAGCGCGTATAGCAAGTGTAAGTGTGTCGCGGAGAAATTCGCCGACAGTCGACGCAAAAAGTCGAGCGCCGCCACCGCTACCTCTTCCGACCAGCCCAATCTCGAGTCCCAAGGCGGCGAAACCGCAGCCGCAGCTCCGAAAACCTCTTTTTTGGAAACCTGCAAACACGGTATAAAATATGCTGGCGAAAAGGGACAAGTATTGGGGTGTAAGCTGAAGGATATGGCACAAGAGAGATTCCCCAAGCTACGAAAGTCGACAGCCAGCAATGGCATTGAAATAGCCGGTTCGCCGATTCCGAGAACCAGATCTGAAGGTTCTCAGGAGCACCGCGTAGAGAAACGAGGCAGAGACGAACACGAGCAGGAGCAGGAAATCGAGAAGTTATGGGGTAACGACGACTTTGGCGCTCCCAGAGGCCGTGCATATTTGGAGAAGCCTAAGCCCAGAGTTTCAACCTCAGATGGTGAGGCGACGGGCCCAGTTTCGGATAAAAGGAAGTGGCAGCAAAGCATTGGCGACAAGTGTAAATGCTTCGGGCAAAAGGTCGGGGAACAGATGTCCAAGGCAGGAAAAGCGTGCAAATGTGTCAACAAGAGGGCCATTCCCACAATGACCGATGCGTGCGAGTCCGGTAAAGCAGCATGCAAACCTGTCTACGATAGGATCGCTCCCGCAATAAACAATGCGTGCGAGTCCGGCAAAGCAGCATGCAAACCTGTCTACGATAGGATCGCTCCCGCAATAAACAATGCGTGCGAGTCCGGTAAAGCAGCATGCAAGCCTGTCTACGATAGGGTCGCTCCCGCCATAAGCAGCGCGTGCGAATCCGGCAAAGCAGCATGCAAACCTGTCTACGATAGGGTCGCTCCCGCCATAAGCAACGCATGCGAAGCGGGCAAAGCGGCGTGCAAACCTGCCTACGACAGGGTCGCCCCCGCAATAAACAATGCGTGCGAATACGCCGGTAAAAAAATGACGGAGGGCAAAGAAGCGTGCAAATCTGCCTATGGCAAATTGGCCGTCCCAAATTTCCGAAAGCAGCGAGTAGCTGGCGAGGCTGCCGCCACCAAGCCAGCAGAGACGGAAAATGATCTTGAAAGCAATTCCCCTGGCCACCAGAACAGCCGCCGCTCGGGGTCGCCGACGTCCGCCGACGCCGCCGAGGGAGTCAAGCCACCCCGTAGCGGTTTGAAGAGGACTGGTAACAGCTGGGACTTGGCAGGATATTTCAAGCAGGCATGTTCATCCGCCGAGCAAAAGCTGAAGGACGGCCGGTGTGCTTCGGGTGGTGGTGTGGCCAAGGGCACGCCCAGCTCGCCCAACCACCAGTACCAAGGGCTGTCGCAGGAGGACCCGGACTTGCCCGGACATTCTCATCCCGGCTCACCGTCCAGCCCCTACCAGCGGCTCCCGCAGGAGGACCCGGATTCGCCAAAGAAGCATCCCAAGAGGGCCGAGTCGGCCGACAGGTCCGGCATCCCTGGGAGCCCTCATTACGCTGCCCAGCCTCGCCCATTCCCGGATCCTGCAGACCGTCCCGGATACCAAACTGCGTGGGCGGCTCACAAGCAAATGGCTCAAGAGATGGGGGCTGCTGTCAAACACTTGGTGAAGGGTCAGTAGCGGCCTAAACATGCCCAGCAGGGTCAGCCGCAGCATCAAGCCTCCAGTTTCTAATATTAATGCTGCCGGAAACGACAATCACTATGTATTTATGGGTTCAGGATTGGGTGACAACCGGCACTTTTGTCAGAGTGCGGCAGTCAGTCGGAAAAATATGATTGCATGCACATCCATATTTCTTTTGGGATCGAATCAAAAGCCGGAACCCCAAGGCCGCTTTTTTCCAAATGTTGGAGTGGATTTGCTAACCACGTTAATGAGAGTCTGAAGTCCTATGCATTTAATACAAACCTGACTCGATTTCACATGATTTGCCTTGGATGCACAAAGTGATTGCCTGACTAGTTCTATGCATGCAAGTTGTGAATGGAGTATCCAGACAAGTTTTCAATGCATGTTCATCCTTGTAAGTGCATCCATGAGAATCAGGGATGTTGATGGTGTACCCACCAGAAAACTAGTAAACATATGTAAAATTAGGATTCTCCCCATCGGTCAAATCCGTAAAGGCCGTCTCATCCTCACCGGCCAGCAACCCGCCACCCTCGGCCCTGAGCCTTTCCCTCTGGCGCTCTTTCTTCTTGTTCTCCCAGATGAAGGCGTAGCGAAACACAAAGAAGAGAGCCAGCTCGGCACAGTTGGCCACCAGCAGGCTGCCGATCCCGAGGGGATACTTGGGCGCCTGGTCGGAACGGTAGAAAAAGGGGCCGGCGATGTTTCCGACGCAGGCGCCGAACCAGATCATGCCTGATACGATCATCTTCTTGGACTGGCCGCCCGTGTTGGACGTGATGAGGGATAGGGAGATGACGAATGAGGCTTGGTAGGAGCCGGTGAGGTAGCTGTGGTTTGCGTGTTGGTGTTGGTTAGTTGAGCAGTTTTTTGTCGCAGTGCTCATGAGTTCATAATATTCTCTCTGATCGAACAAGGTTCAAGACAAAGCGCAACTTACAAGCAGACCAGGCGCCCAACGTAGGCATCAGCAGGCGCAAGCAAGAACCCAAGCGCGCCTGCAATCGTCGGGATCATGAACAAGGCACAGACCAGAGTGCGGCAGTTGTTTGGCATGAACCTGTTGGCAAGGGCACCCAGTCCGATCCAAATGACCACAAGCACTCCCTGAGGGATCCCCAAAAGCGCCGTCTGGAACGTGTTGAAGCCCAGCCCCTGGATGACGAGCGTCGAAAAGTTTGAGATGCCGCCGTTTGGTATGTTGGCCAGGAAGCCGAGCAGCGTAAAGAGCCATGTCTTGTAGTCAAGGTACGCCTCGCGGATCTGGGCCCAATTGATGCGTCGCTGTTCGATGCCCGTCTGGTTGCGCCGCATGCGCGCAATCATGATGAGCTTCTCGTCATGGCTGAACCCCCAGATTGTGCGCGGGGAGTTGGGCAAGAGGAACAGAAGCACCACGGCCCAAGCCGAGCAAAAGGCCCCGACGACAATAAACTCGTAGCGCCAGGAAGAGAGGGAGCCTTTGATGTGGCCGATGCCGTAGCCTGTTTGGAATTGGCGGTTGTCCCTGTGTTGGCATTTATGAGCTGTAAACATGAAAAAGGGTAAAAAAAAGATGGACGAACCAATCAGTCCGCCACCCGCAACACCAATCCCATTCCACGCATACCACGCCGAGATGCGGCTGGGCTGCTCGGCACGGGTGTAGAACATGGAAGTAATCAACATAAAGGCCGGGTCGGCTATCGCCTCGAATGCGCCCGACAAGACGCGCAATGCCAGCAGCCCCGCGAAATTGACGGCCGCCGCCTGAGCCATCAGAAGAGCGCCCCACATGAAGATGTTGAACGCGAGATAGTAGGCCGGCGGGCTTCGTTGCATGATGAGGTTGGACGGGATGGCCCAGATGAGCCAGCCAAAGTAGAAGCTCGACGACAGCCAGGCATACTCCTCCCCTTTAAGACCGAGCCCCTCCTTCAATCCAAAGATGGCAGCATACGAAAGGGTCGTCTTGTCCACGTACTGTTTTGCGCAAAAGCTGGTCAATGTCTGTTCTGTGGCAAATTACATGCCTAGGTAACTAGGTACCTAGATACCTAGCCAGGAGTTTGTATCGTTCGATTCGTTCCATACGTAGAAAAAGTAGCAGACGCCCAGCAGTGGCAAAATGCGCATGTCTAGCTTTCGCACAAGGCGCTTTTCATCGGCCTGATCAATAGACTCGTCGTTCGGGTACCGCACCAGTGCTTCCATGTAGATCTCTGGATGCGCCTGGTTGACAAGCTGGGGCGGAAGCTGCGCCTTGAGATTGTCGCCGTCATTGTCGTCGGCATGGTGGGTGGTATCCGCCTTTGCTGTGTCTTTTGGCGAAGACGACACTGGCATTGCTTCTGTCGTTGTCTTTCGCTCTCTGCACCGAGATTAATGTTCCTTGCCGTGCAACTGGATGCTTTTATTCCCTCTGATGGATTCTGGAAATTTTGGCCTTTTGGTGAAGCAGCAAGCAAAAAATATAAGCGCTCTGAATTTACGCAAAAAAGCAACATTGCTCTGCATCTGCATGGTGCTGATATAAGCAACGCCGTAAAATGGGGTCGGTTCCGTTATCGCCGGGGGGAATGCGATATCTTGCCCAGGGGCTGATCTGGTAGAGTTGGCTTGGTTCGGTAAGGTAATTAGGTTGCTTCCCCACGGGGAATCTAGGTGAGGAGATCAAGGGTCCGACCCACCGATTGTCGGCATCAGATAGGGCAAAATCGGGATATTGCTCCGGAAAGCGGCATCAACTCAAAACCCCTCAATGGAAGGAACTGCGATCTATGACTTTTTCTTTTCTTTTCTTTTCTTTTCCCCTCTCTACAGGCATAAAATCCCAGCAAAGAATCGGTTCGTGTCGTCTAATTAAGTGTTTTGCCGTTTTTGCTTTGGTAGGAGAACAATTCAAGACCAAGGAATGACCTGTGCACGGAGTTTATCCCAACAATGCCATTGGCATCTTGCGTCCTGGACAACCCACGTGATATCAATGTAAATCCAAGTACATTCCCTCAAGCCTGCTAATCCTTATTTCACTGGTTTGCTCGTGGTTTAGGTACACAAGGTATCAAAGTGTTTGCACTTCTTCCATCTGCCACCGCTCTGCTATTAGCTGGCAAACGGTTCAAAAGCGTCGATGTCAGCTTGTCGGCGGTTGCTGGATGATAGAACTACATTGAGCCTGTGTCAAAAACTCTCAACTCTGGATGGGTTTCCGGGAAAAGAGTTATGTGCCCAAGAATAGCGTTAATGCAAACGCATGCAAAGTACTTTAAAATGCATATTGAAAGTCAAAGATTGTATCACAAAACTTACATCTTGCCCAATATTGGCAGCCGCCTGGAAACCAAACAATCGGATAGGTACAAAAGTAGCAAATATCGTGCCGAAGTCCGAAGACTGCAGGTACATTCAATGTGGAAGCACAAGTTTCTCAGCAAGCAAGATCGCGAGCAGCTTAAGCCGGTGACAGTCTCGTATCGAGCCTCAGTGTATAATTGCGCCTAGCTGCAAGGCTATAGCATCCTATGCACTACATATCATGCAGCAGTATAACTCTACTTGTAGACAAGAATTGACAAAGAACATTATGCTTGGGTAGCACTGAACTTAACGGCATGCTCCGGGACTTTAAATACCATAGGTTTAGCCATGTCCTGTATTTACATCTCTAAAAGTTCTTCCCTTTTATCCACTCTTTTTGCATCAGTTTTCCTTGCCACTGGGAACGTCCTTACCCCTGGGAACGTATACCTCATCTTTGCCAGCAAAACAATCCAACTTTCCAACCCGACCTGGTCCTCAAAATCGCAAAAAAATAGTCAACCAGACTCGAAATGAGAGGGTTTGCCGGCCTAGTCTTGGCTGCTGGCGTCGCCTTTGGCCTGCCACAGCCGCCTCCACCACCTGGGGGTACTGGATTCATCGGAACATACCAGTGTGCTCAAGACAACTGCTTCCGCGCTGTGCTTGCGACCAACGTCAACCCCAGGGAGCAGGCCAGACGAAAGAGGGAGTGCAGTTTACTACTCAAGACCACTGTGCTTGGCACTCCGACGTCGTGAGTAAAAGATGGAAAGCTATCCGTTTACAGAAAACATTGGAGTTATTCTCCTTGGCTGACAATCAGTCCTGCCCTTACTCTCGTACAAAGAGTTGTCACTCAGACATGTCGAGCTACGACATACACCGAGACCGTCCAAGTCACCGTCTACCAGCCCACCGCGACAAGTATCGGGGTTGAGGATACCACCACTGCGCAAAACAATTCTTCTCAAATTGCGCGGGAGAACAAGTTGACCGCCCCGAAAATGGCAACACTGACCAGGCCCGCCCTTGTACTGGCGACCAACGTCCAAGATAAGCGCGACATGGATGCGTACTGCTCACGGTGCATGGAAGAAAACCAAAATGCGAGCAGAAAGGGTGATATCGACAGACGCCAGCTCTTGCCCACTTGCACAGTCTGCTCCACTCGGTCTGCTTTTATAGTGATGCAGACAAGTACACAGACCGGCACCCAGAGCCCAGCACGGCCGACCACAACGCAGCAGACGCCTGGAATAAGCAGCAGCATTGGGGTAGGCTCTGCATCTTGGGCATATGAGTGTCTGTCCTCAACATAATCTGACTATAAAAACTTACGCAGATCCCTTTTGTCACCGTCACAACAACGTTTACCACGACTCACTCGCACCTGACAGAAACACATACCAGCACGGTAGCGCCTCCACTCCGGACACCGTCGGTTCCGATCCAGGTGCCCACCATCATCCCGGTGCCCACCCTACCGATCCCTATTCCAACCATGCCTACGCTAATGCCCCCGCCGATCCCAATGCCCACAGTTCCTGATCTGGTCCCGGTACCGACTCTACCCATTCCCATACCAACAGTCCCTATCCCAGTGCCAACCCTCCCCGTGCCGCCACCGACTGTACCTGTTCCCATACCTACAATCCCCATTCCCGTGCCCACCATCCCTATCCCCGTGCCTACCATACCAATCCCAGTACCAACCATACCGACCATACCAATCCCGATTCCGACGATACCAACAATACCTATACCGACAATTCCTCTCCCAATCCCTACCATCCCCGTTCCCGTACCGACAATCCCAGTTCCAGTGCCTACTATATCTACACCCACCATCCCAATACCAACCCAAACTAGTAGCAAGACATCGACGGTGCACGTAACTACAACTGAAACTGTGACTCCAAGTAAGTTTTAGTGATGCATGGTATCAGCTGTTGAATTACACAAAAATTGCCCTCTCTGGCCCCCAAGGGCCCACACTGCTATTGACCCACACATTCAGGCTGCGATCAGGTTGGGTTCAGTTGTGATCAGTCTCGTTCAGTTACAATCAGTCAATTGACCCAAAAGGGCCTGAAACTGTGGCGGTGCGATGAGGATTTCTTTAGTGATGCAACTTTTCGCGAAAGAACACTTTTGGTCCAACAGGGCCCGAAATGGGACTTTTAGGTCCACAAACTTACCCAACCAAGGCCCAAATCAATTCCCGCGCCATTTGAAATAAAACCCAGTTTCTGTCCTGAGCCCAGTTTTGTTCCTTCTCTTTTCCGAGTGTCTTCCCAGTTTTACATCTCTCACACAAAGAAACAACCAAATTTTTCGCCACTTGTATCTTACACCCGTCTCTTTTCTACATCCTGCCCAAGGCAGATGCCTCACTTTACGTGTATTTGAGATAACATCCATCAAAATGGGTAAAAAGAGGACGGCGGAGGACAGAAGAAAACAAGCTGAGGAAAGCGGCTTCAACTTCGACGACGAGGACGTTGACGATAAACCTGTCCCACGATTTGTTCTGGGATATACCGAAAGAGTGTGCAATGTACAGGTAGAGCTCTGGCAGGAGTAAGTCACATTTTCGTCGCCTATGAGCAGCAATCACTGACATTTTGAAGGTACCAACAAAAGTGCCCGGATGCCAATCATAGCGATTTGAGAACTCTGAAGAGATTCGCCGAATTTATAGCCAGCTGTACTTCGGGGATTCTTGACCCGGAAGGCAAAGCTACTGTTCAGACTGTGCGCAATCACTTCCGTCGCTTTGTGTCAGGCTGGAATCGCAACAACCCTAAATCATTGATTACGAGAGATCATACGGATTCCATCACCAATGTAAGTCTCCGAATCTTTTGTCACTGGGTAAAACACTTATACTTACTAAACACAGTATATTAAAGGGCCACTAAAGAAGAAGATCGGGTTGTCAGACCTTAAAAGACCGAAAACGTACATGACAATCGAAAATTTCATGTACATGGAAAGACAGCTTTGGCAGAGTGATGGGCATGAATACCTTCACGATGGATATCGTGTCTTGATTAGTGCCAAACTGAAATGTCATATGTTCACCTCAGCTAGAGTGGGTGAGATAAGTGAGAGCTCTAGTCGAGCGGGCACTGGGAATGGGCTGCTTTACAAGGTGCGTAAATGCCATGCCCACCCGCTCCAAATGCAAGCTAACATTTATGCGCCCAACAGCATACGGAGATGTTAGTCGCATGGAAGAATGGAGAGCCAGAGCTGCGCTACAGTCTTAAACGGGAGTTTGCGAAAGGGATGCACGACAAGGAAGATCAGCGGTAAGTGAACTATACTCCATGAGAACAGTACGGCGATTCGTTTCTCCTCAAAGTTACTGGGGTATACCACAGCTACTCTTCTAATCATGAAATTATTGAAAAACAGACCAACGCACATTTTATATGAGCACTTACCCGGCCAGCCTCTCATTCTGAGCCCGATCGTCTTTCTGCTGGCCATATTCCTCGCACGAGGAGCTTTCAAAAGCTACAGTGACATTCAGCAGATTTTGGACGTGAAACCACCATCTGATCAAGGATACTGGGTTTTGGACTGGGCAGATCATGTTAAGGATCTCCCAGTGTTTCCAACAATGACTGCAAAGGGTATGACCCAGAAGATTCAAACGGCTGGTGCGTTTGCCAATCAGATCAGGGGTCTATCAATACGTGCAGGAATGGAACGACCCGTGACACCACATGGAATCCGCCGAGAATGCCTGATCCAAGCTACAAGTAAGAATTTTGGCTTTTAGTTTCACAGTGCTTTGCTAACAAAACCCTAGGTAACGGTTACTCCAAGGATGAGTTGATGAAGTTTGCTGCTCATACAAACCAAATGACACTAACCAGGGACTATTTGAGCTCCATTACGCATGTGGATGGTCAAGGAAGTTTTCTCAAGATGCCCCTGCGGAGCGATCAAGCCGAGGACTTCCGTTCAATGACTGTCAAAAGAAATCCAGATCTTTTTCTCTCTTTGCCTGCAAAGGCACAGGATGAACTAAGACAGCAACCTGATTATGTTGTCATTTCCGAGCAGCTCAAGGATCTAGCTTCCAAGACGGATGCTCAAAGCAGAAAAGACAAAAGCCGACTTATCTCACGCAGACGCAAGCTTGAGAAAGCGGAGCTAGACAAAGCTCGCAGTTCCCAGTCCCGGGTGCACCCAAAAGATCGCGAAGAGCTAGAGAGGCATTATGTAGACCAGGACCGTTCCCGGTTTGGGCGCCTGAAACACATGATGCTGGAGCGCAGACGTCTCTCCAACGCACTATTTCAGGTGGCTGATCTAAGGAGCGAGATTGGAATTTCGGCCATAAAAGATCTTTATGGTCTTTTAAAGAACGATTGCCAAGTTGCGTATCAGCCATCTCTGCGGCCAATTGATGGCAGATGCCCCAGGAAGGAATGCAACGTCGAAATCGACTCGTAAGTAAAATTAAAATTCGATTCGATTGAAGTGCTACTTACGTATCTATTTATTAGGATTGATGCCGATGATAGATGGGATCATGTTTTCAAATGCGTCAAGGCACAGCAACAAGGAGAGCACAAGTTCGTTGAATTTTGCTTCATATGCAATCAAGCAGTCGGAGGATCCGAACGATGGGAAATTCATTGTCAGGAACACGTCAGGAAATGTGAAATCCGTACACGATGTGACTTCGTGAAGTTCCGCCGAGCCATCGCCTACGCTGGCAACTGCATAACATGCCTACATAACGAACAACTGCCTGCTGCAAGACGGCTTTACGGGTTCATGAAGCAGTCGAGCTGGAAGAAACACATTCACGAATGTTTCTTTTCTTACATAAACAAATCTGGTTCCCAAACGGAGCTCCATTGTCCAGATCCTCTTTGCTCAACAGAGTACGACTCAACAGAGGACTTATGGTACCACCTACAGGACGCCCACAGCTATCCCTCTCCAAAGGCTGGTTGCCGGTTGAAAACTGAAAAGGATCCATTCATGAGGGATTATGCGGCGCCAAATCCTCACCAGCCAAAGCGTCGTCGAATTCGTGAAATCAGCACCGATGTGATTAAGGAAGACCCTTTTGAAACTCAGTCTGAAACGATTTGCACCACGCCGTCTACTCTTAGCATTCTTTCAACAAGTTGCGATTCTTTTGATGCGAGCACCCCTGTGCCCCCAATTTCCGAAGATGGTTCACACTACGCGGTAAGTGTATCGAATTAAACCCCAATCACTCCCTCGATATAAACTAATTTGCATCCAACAAAAAGGCAAAACAAAAATTTCTGCAACTGGAAACAAGCGCCCTTACTGCTCTCGCAGAGTCTAACAGTATTTCTGGGAACTTCAAAGTTGTCAACACCGGATTGAACATTAACTCCATCACTTCTATGGAGGAAACAGGGTGCTCGTCAAGCAACAATAATACATCGCACCTCGATCCTTCTTCAAACTCTAAGATCTGCGAGCCTGTCAAGATTCTCGGATTCGCTGTAGAATTGGCGGATCCAGATCTTCTTGGGGTGACGACGAGCCATAACCTATTTCCAGATAAGGTACCTTTGCAAACAAAGAGCCAGCCAATTGCAATCGATGAAGAACAAGACATATGGGAGGCCGAGAAACTGCTTGCAAAACGTCGTCGTGGCCGGGAGATTCAATATCTTGTCAAGTGGAAAGGTTTCCCAGATGATGACAATACTTGGGAACCAACGAAGAACATTTTTGACAAGCATCTCATCAAGAGCTTCAATTCTAGCAGCAGATGACATTGGAGGCCGATAGCTTAAAATCAGACCACAGAAGTCGATCTTTGCATCAGATTAAGCAATAGCTTGATGCAAAAAAACGGCAATCCTTTGGGGGTACGGCATTTATATAGCCGGCTAAACAGCACGGCTCTGCAGGATTAGGTCTCTTTCGATGGCTCTAGGACATGGGAAAACACCGTCTGCCTTGTTATATGCTCGGAGTGTATTAGGAATTTAAAGATCGTTTTACGTAGTATGACTGCTGTCGGATCTGCCATGGTGAATGTCGCTTTAATCGGTGCTAGGCTCTACGGACATTGCTAGTTGCTGCTGGTGACTTAGCGGTACACCGATTTTCTCTGTTACTGTCTCGACAGGCGCTGTTTGATATCAAAACACAAGTGTTACGGCCAGGGCAAGCACAAAACGGGAGCTAACTTTTAACATCCATCGACCTAGACGGCAGGCAGCTCGGGAGCTGCGTGACGCCTCATCTCAGCCACCAGCCAACACCTACATATACCTGGCTAATTCGGCCATGGTCTTGCCCGCTTACTGCAGCCCAGCTACGTTGCAATTTCAAAGTTGGCTTCGTCCGAGGCCAGGGGACTGTGCGGTGAATAATTCTACTTCTATTTGGAAATAAAAAGGTGTGAGAAGAGAAAGGTGGGAGAAGATAAAGTGGGGTATAGAAGGTCTCTTTTAAGACAGGGGGGATTTATCATCAGTTGGGGGCTAGTCCATGGGCTGGGCCAAGAGTGATCCTTCTACGCCTGCGATTCTTATTTGCTCGTTTGAAGAACCCTTGTGTACGTTATTAATAGTTTAAGCGGAGATTGGTCACTAATAATCCAGTTTTCGAACAAGTTATGCACGCAGCATACCATTTTATTTATGTTCAGCTCTTTTACTTGGTACCACAGGCTTAAACGGTGGGTCAGGGGCTGAAAATGCATTTTTGTGGTGGATGACTTTGCTAAACAATTGAAAGGGGTTGCTTTTGGTGCCACTCAAAACATCCATCCCACCACTATTTTCCTTTTGCACTATTTTCCGTTCACACCTATTTGCTCAAAATTTTAATTTCCATTGGCATTCAAACTTCGTTATGGTAATTAAACCCCTTTTATCCATTATTATAACTGACGCCGAATACACTGCCGCGATTATATTGTCGGTTGGATATCCATTATCGCGACGGAGGTCGCCGTTTCGAAAAGTTTTTTTTTGACAAACAGCATCAGCAAATCACCACCGAGGAAAATGATAATAACGCATATGTGCTGGGCTCGATGGGCGCGCATAATGTGGTAATGGCGGCTCCGGGTGAAGGTCGCATGGACATTGCAACTGCAGCGAGTGTTATCGGCAATATGGTGCGCAGTTTTTCGAATTTGCGCTTTATTTTGCTTGTGGGTATCGCGGGTGGAGTTCCGACTGTGAGAGACGTCCGGTTAGGTGATGTTATGGTCGGCGTCCCCGCGGAGTCGGAGGGCGGTGTTAGTTAGTCAGTATGATTTTGGCGTATCGGCGCAAGACGCCAAGTTTAAACAGAAAGGTTATCTAAATGCACCGCATAAAAAAATACTCGCAGCTGTGAGGCGCCTCAAAGCAACGCATATCACGGCCGGGGACGGTCTCGAGGATCGCATTGCCACGGCCATTGCAGGATTTCGGCGAGGCAAGAAGATCTTCTCTCGCCCGACTACTGACATGCTGTACAAGGCGAGCTACACGCATCCTCGAGGACACGGAGCAGTAGGACCGATTGTATCTCTTGTTCGGAGGATCAAATTGTGCCAAGAAAGCCTCGTGACGAAGACGAAGAGGATCTGGTCACTAGTTATACTCTTTTAGTCCCATATTATTTGATTAAAGCTGACTTTGAAATAGGATCTCGTCTTGTTAGTTGGCTGGAAAGACGGAGAGGCTGAGCTTAAGTTGAAGGTACGAAGGGCAATTTGTAAAGGAAAGAACGATAGGCAGTAAGTCGATCCGCCATCAAGTGCCCGTAGTGCAATTGCTCATTTTTGCTTAGACCAGAGCATATCATGCCCGAAAGGATATCCTCAAACTCCGGCCCGCCGCCTCTGTATTCACAACAAATGCTCTTTTGGCTGGCAAACATGATCTCTTCTAAAGTCATAAAAGGGAATCCTTCATTGCAAGAAATCTTGCAAATTGTGCCTCAAGAGGGCCGAAACCACCGAATCCTATCGTTCGCGGATGATCTGAAAGACCATCCAGTCTTTCCCATGTGGACGAAGACTGGTTCTGAGCACAATGCGAGAAGCTCAAGTAGCGTATCACAGCATATTTCAGATTGGGCAAAGCGCGCAGGATTCGTAAATGGTATTGGCGGCCTTCATAGCGCACGAAGGGAAGCCCTTGTCAAAGCCAACGGTAAGAGAATAGCGCTTTACCATTTCCACAGTATGCTAATTTTACTACAGGGGATAATGGTCAATCGGTCGAGCAGCTCCAACTGTTTGCGGACCATAGAAGCTCATCAGTTCTTCAAAGGCACTATTTGGGTGCAATGAACACAGTGGATGGCGTGGCAAGCTACTTGGGGATGGATATCAGGCGTGATCTTACTGAAGACTTCCGATCGGCAACGATGAAATGGGACAGCGACCTGGCTTTGCAACTTCCGGCACGGGAAGTCGACCAGCTGAAACAAGACGAGGAATATATTCGACTGAAAGAATATATCTCTACACTTAACACTCTCATCGACGGCGGCCTTTTCAAAAAAGAGGAACACGAGCAACATATAGCCGCTCGCAAAAAGGCGTACGAAGATTGTCGAAGGTTCGTGAAACAAAAGCTTCAAGAATACCGGCAATGTGCAACTGATCAGCAGAGCGATTGGCACCGGGACCACCTTTCTCGCATAATTCACATGATGCCTGAACGCCACCGGCTGCTCCGCACTTTGGCTCAGAGAGAACCGCTTCGAAGTCCAACAGGCATTTCAGCGCTGGAAGATCGTATTGCTCTTCGCACAGGGGACTGGCAGGTCGCATACCAATCTCAGCTAAGGCCTAAAAACGGCATATGCCCCGTGGAATTCTGCAATAAAATGATTGAAAGGTAATTGTAAAGCATAGTGTGCCAACAGCATACGCTAGCTACCCCAGAACACGTTGCTAATTGCTCATATTGGTCTTTAGCCTCCACGTCTCGCAAAGGTGGCTGCATATATATCGATGTTTTGAAAAGCGTTTCAAAGCCGACAACAAGTTCGCCAAATTTTGTTTCCTATGCAGCCACTGGGTCACAGATAAGCAGAAATGGGAACACCATTGCCAAAAGCACATTGACGACGGGGACACACCATTTCGATGTGATCCCGTTGTTTTCCGTCACGCCTATGCGTGTGCTGGATATTGTCCGGTTCATTTAGGCCGGACAGATCTCCTTGCGAGCGAGCGGATGAAAACATACATAGACTTAAAAGTCTGGCGACTGCATAACGTTGCGTACCCCCTGTTCGGCACCCCCCCTGTTCGGCACCCTGAAAATCCAACAACGAAATGCCTACTTTTATAAAATGATTTAAATATAAAATTATCAACGAACAAAAATACAATCGTTTTCACGCTTTTCCGGTTCATTAACCTCTTCTTCATCAGTTGAAGGTTCCAAATTTTCTATATCCTTTTCCTGCAATCCAATAATGTTCTGTTTGTTAACCAAAAGCTCGTTTGGATCCGGAACCACCCTCCTCCTTTTAACCGGCCGTATTGCCTCCAGTTGTGCTTCCAATAAGCTGATTTTTTGCTGGGCGCTAGCCAAAAGGGTATCTTTGGCTTCGAAGCTTTTTTGGACTTTTGCAAATAAAAGACGTGAAGTAGCGTTGGTTTTGTTGGATTGGGAAAGTTTTTGCAGTTGAAGTCGGATATCTCGGGTCGTTTTAGGGGTTTTCCAAATAAGTAAAGACGGGTCGTTAATTTTTGGGCTGGGCTTTCCGGTGTTTTATCCCTTTGCAAACCGTTGTTTTTATCTTTTATAACGTTGGCGTTGCTATTTTCTAACAAAAAAGGGCTTAAAAGTGGTTTAACCAAGTTTACCGGCCATAACCCCGTTGTACGCCAACCAGATTGAATGGTTTTTGCTATAAATGCTTTTAATCTGGCTTTTCGATAACAAAGTAGGAAATTTCGTTTTCCAATAACTGTTGAACAGCAAAATTGGCTAACAAATCCAAGTTGACGTCGATAAGCTTCTTTTAACGGCCCAAAAACCGATAGATCCAATGGTTGAAGAACGTGTGACGAATGAGGGGGTAAATATAGGAGTTGAATATTATTTTGCAAGCAAAGAAGCATAAATTCGTCCGTTATGTGTGATCCATGGCCATCCAAAACTAATAACCGCTTTTCAGGGGTTAAAGGTTGGGTATACGGAATAAATGTTACGATCAAAGTATCGGGTAACCTGTTCTTAGGGTAAAGTACAGTGGGTTGAAGCAACTGAGCGTCTGGCTGGGTAACTGGGGTTCTCAATGACTGGGGGTGAAGTTATGATCGTTCTCAAGTAAGTATTGAGGTTAACTAGAGTTTGATTGCTGCTAAGCAATCCTAGAATCGAATTTATCTACATGGTAATAAGCGTGCCTTATATAGACTATATTCCGAATGTAATCTCTCTTAATCTGTTTGATCTGTGATTTTCAACTGAGATTCTACAGATTATAGAGATCCATTCCCTTGGCCGTCACGTGAGGTCACGTGAGATCTCGTGGCCTTGTCCTTAGGTAATCGTTGTTCTGCCGGTCGGTATCTCTTTTGGGCGAGTGTCGTCAGGAGGGGTGTGACCCCACCTGGCCTCTCTGGTACCGGCCCAACTGTCTGGTCGTAACATCAGGTCTCCTCTCCTTTGGCCAAGTCCCTTTGGCCTTTAAGTAGTCCGTACTCCCTTGATCCCTGTTCTGGTTTTCCTTCCTTCCTGGCTAACTCTCTTGCGCCATGTCTAGTCGTGTAGCCAAACCAAAATCCGGTCGCTCGTCGACGGAACGTCGCCACGCTCTTCTTGCGTCTCTCCTTCCTTGTTCCGTGGACATGCCTTCTTGTTCTTATTGTGAATCGCGCGGCATGGTGCGTTGCGCTGTCTCGCCGCAAGACTCTTCTCGTTGCATTAAATGCCTTCGTGTCAATCGGTCTGGTTGCGACGTATTGGGGGTGTCTAACGCCCAATTGCGCAACATCGGTCGGCAGCATTCGAAACTGGATGCGGAGGTCGAAGCTCTGGAGGAGGACATTTTGGCGGAGCAGCAAAGGATTTAGGAGAAGCAACTGAAACTGCTTCGCTTGCGGAAACAAAAGAAATTGTGGTTTGAGAAAATAATGCGAGCTGTGTCTCGCGGAATTGATGACTTGGAGGAATTGGATCGGGTGGAGCGTGAGGAGGCGGAACAGGAGGAGCGTCGACGATCAACCGAGGTCCTGCCTGAAGTGTCCTTGGAGTCGCTTCTTCCGGATTCCAATTTTGTCTGGGATTCGACTTTCCCGATGGGTCCTCTAAATCCTTCGTTGTTGGATGAGATGAATGTTCTTGCGCAACATTCCGTTGGTACGTCGTTTTTCTGGTGTTTTTGTTTTGTGTTGCATACTGATCGTTTCTTTGTAGGTTCGTCTGGTGGTATGGTTTCGAGTCCTGGTCGGCCCTTAACTTCTGGGAATGGTAGGTGGTGCTTTCTTAGGTCGTCCTCTTTTCCTTGGCTGACTTGCTCGCAGATCCAACTCCTGATAGTATTGGCGGAGCGGTTCCTGGCAATCCTGGAGGTGGTTAAGGGGTTCCCAAGTGTTTTCTTCATGTCCGTAGTTTTCCCATTTAACAAGGTATTCTGTTTTGCCGTGGTTGCGTCTGTGGTCGAGTATTTGTTCAACGTCGTAAGTTTGTTCTGCGTCGATCTCGATCGTTTCTTGTGTGCTGGTGCCGTGTGGTGCCGGCTCCAGTAGTAATACGTGAAATGTGGGGTGAATTCTCATGGTGTCTGGTAATGACAGTCTGTAGTTGGTGTCGCTGATTTTCTTACTGATTTTAAAAGGTCCAAGCTTCTTGAAATCAAGCTTGCTGTTTGGTCGTTGTGTTTTGATGTTGCGTCGAATGAGGTAAACGCTATCTCCCTCCTTGAAGGATGGTCCCTTCATCCGATGCTGATTGGCGTATTTCATCATTCTTTCTCGTACGAACTCTAGTTCCTGCTGGAGTTCTTGGTGTAGTTGTCGTAGCTCGCTTGCTTGTTTCTCGGCTCGCGGTGCCGTAGTCGTGGTTCTTGGTTCTCCATAAGCCGTAGGGTTGAATCCGTAGTTGGTATAGAACGGGGTTGTCTTGGTACTCTCGTTCTCTGAGCTGTTATAGGCGAATTGTGCTGTGGGTAATAGCCGTACCCAATTGTCTTGCTTGTAGTTCACATAGCATCTCAGGTACTGTTCCAGTGTCTGATTGGCTCGTTCTGTTTGTCCGTCTGTCTGGGGATGGAACGCTGTTAATAGCTTGTGGTTTGTTCCTAGCTGTTCCATCAGAGATTTCCAGAATCTTGATGTGAAAAGCTTGTCTCTGTCCGTGATGATGCTTTCTGGAAGTCCGTGATTGCTAACAATCACTCGTAGGAATGTGTAGGCGATTTCTTCGGCGTTGCTGCTTTCTTTGTATGGTAGGAAGTAGGCGTATTTGGTGAGCTTGTCCACTATAACCAATATGCTGTCGTATTTGGTTCTCGTGAGTGGTTCTTCTGAAGGTGGTAATTTAACGATAAAGTCCATTGTAATAGTTTGCCAGGCCTTGCCGGGGGCTGGTAAGGGTTGCAATAGCCCGTAAGGTTTGTGTCTTGCGGACTTGCTTTTGGCACAGAGTTCGCAATCCTTAATGGCTTCTCGTACTTCTTGTCGTGTTCCTTGGAAGTTGTGGTGTTGTTTTAGCCGTTTCCATGTCTTAGAAATTCCTTGGTGTCCGTGTGCTTTGCTTTCGTGGATCCTCCGTATCTCTTCTGGTGTGGTTACTGTGTTTGTTATCATAAGGCTTCGATGTGCTGGTAGGAGGTTTCCGTTTTCGTCTGTTGTGAGGATAACCCGTGTTTCCTTTGGCACTGTGTTCTCGTGATCTGGTCTTCGGCTGAGGGCGTCGGCCCTGCCGTTTTCTGTTCCTTTTCGGTAAATGATCCTGAAATGGAATTCTGACAGGAATTCTGACCATCTGATTTGTCGTTTGTTTAACACTTTGCTAGTGGTGAAATGGGTCAGGTTCTTGTGGTCCGTGTAAACTAACACCTCGTGTTTAGTTCCGGATAATTGTGGTTTCCATTCTTCAAATGCTCGAATGATGGCCATAAGCTCTTTGTCGTGAATCTGGTAGTTGAGTTCTGGTCCATGTAGTTTTTGTGAGAAGAAGGCGCAAGGATGCAACCGTCCTTCTTCGTCTCGCTGACTGAGTTGTCCTCCGATCGCATAGTCCGATGCGTCGGTCTCGACTTCGAAAGGTTTCGTTGGGTCTGGTATCTTGAGGATTGGTTCTCTGGCTACTGCGTCTCGTAGCTGTTCAAAGGCCTGTTGTGTTTGTTTCGTCCACTGGAATTCTAGGTCCTTCTTGGTCATGTTGGTCAATGGGGTGGCAATCGCGCCGTATCCCTTGATGAACCTTCTGTAAAAGTTCACGAATCCGAGGAATGCCCGAACGTCTTTTACGTTCTGTGGTTGAGGCCATTCCTTTACTGCTTGGATTTTCGATTCCTCCATCCTAATTTCTCCAGGAGCGATAGTGTATCCTAGGAAATTGACTTGCTTGCTGTGAAAGAGACACTTCTCGGGCTCAACTAAGAGCTTAGCGTCTTGTAGCTTTTTTAGGACGGTGTGAACGTGTTGCTTGTGTTCTTCCAACGTCTTGGAAAAGACAAGAATATCGTCCAGGTAGACAACGACGAAAATGTCTAGGCATTCCCTGAGAACGTGGTTGATCATAGTTTGGAAGGTTGCTGGGGCGTTGGTGAGGCCGAAGGGCATCACTAGGTACTCGTAATGTCCTCGTCGGGTGCGGAACGCTGTTTTCCATTCTTCGCCTTCCTTCATGCGGATCAAGTTGTATGCTCCTTTGAGGTCTAGTGTCGTAAACCATTGTGCTTGGTAGAGCATGTCTCGGAGTTCTCCTATCAGTGGGAGTGGGTAGCAATTTTTTATAGTGATGTCGTTTAATTGTCTGTAGTCCACGCATAGTCGTAATTTTCCGTTCTTCTTTGGTACGAAGAGGATTGGGTATCCTGCTGGTGATGTCGATGGTCTGATGTAACCTTTCTTGAGGTTTTCTGCGAGGTACTTATCTAGTGCCTCCATCTGTGTTGGGTTCAAGCCGTATATCTTGTGGAACTTGGGCTGTGTTCCTTCTTTCAATGGTATCTCGTGGTCGAACGGACTATGTTCGGGTAGTCCTGTTTCGAGTTCGGGGCTGAATAGTCGTTCATACATCCGGTATTCGGCCGGGATGTTGTCGATCAATGTGGTAAGGTTCGATCGTTCTTCGCTCATGGATAGTCGCGATCCTTCCGATGTTGGCTCCAGGCGTGGCTCGCTTTTCCTCAATAGCGCCATAATTTTTTGTTGATTTCGCTCCTGTGCCCTACGCTCGTTGCGTGAAGTCCGTTTCTCGGATTTTCCTTCAGAGGCTAACGGCTCTTCCCATTGGACTTGGCCGGTTGTCCAATCTATCCGGGGGTTGCTCCTTCTGAGCCAGGGGATTCCTAATATCACGTCTTTGTCCCCTATCTCCGTGATGTCTAAGGTGATTTGTTCCTTTCGTCCATAGCTCTCCATCCAGAGGTGTACGGTCTCTGTTTCGATGGTGCCGTTCCCGTATAAAACTGCCTCTCCTTCTACGGTCTGCAACTGGTATGGTTCCTTCTTTTGCTGCCAAGGTATCCGTCGTTTCGCTACGACCCTTGGTGAGATGTAGTTGCCTTGTGCTCCACTGTCGAGGAGTGCTCGTATGGGTCTGCCATCGAGTCGTATGTCGAGAAATATGTGTTCATGTGCTGCTATGGTGTTTTGTGTAGCGTTCAGGGTTCTTTGTTCCGTTCCTGTTGTCGCCGTTCGGTGCCCTGTGCCGTCTGGCTGTCTTAGTTTTTTGACTTGCTGGACTCGCGTCGTGGGTCCTTGTTTTTCTTGTCCCTGGGTGTGCGGCTATTTCTTGTTTCGACTAGGTCAAGTGGGTGTTTTGCTGGCACGGGTGTCTTGCGTGCGTTTGTGGTTTCCTCGTTGTCTTGTACGTTGGGGTTATTTTCTCTTGCTGCGTTGTACTGGCTCGAGGGTATGGTCTCTTCCTCGCTGGATTCTTCCTCTAAATCCTTGCTTGATTCTTGTGTTAAGGACTGATTGGTTGTCCTAATGTGGTGGGTTTGTCCCAAAAGTTCCTCATCTAATTCTCCTGAGGCGTCCGAGTCCGTGAGCTCGGGTAGTTGGGTCTCCCGTCGGTGTAAGTTCACTGGTTGCCTTGTCGAATCGAGGTGACGAACACTCGCTGTCCGCCTTGTTTTTCCTGTCGGCGTTCGTAAATCCGGTTGTCAAGTTTGATGGCAAGTTCGACGTACTCGAGGAAATCCTCGGGTCGGTCGAGCTTGGATACTTCGTCTTTTATTTCTAACTTCAATCCTTGGTAGAACTGGAGGATCTTGGTTTCTTCGGTCATGTCCAGCCTTGTTGCTAGCCTTCTGAACTCGGCTGCATAAGCGGAGGCTGACTTGGTTTGTCGTAGGTTGGCCAAATCTCGTTCGGTCTGTCGTTTCTCATCGGGTTCCTGGAACAAGGAACGGAGGGTGCGTTCATACCCTGCGAAGGTTGAAAAAATGTCGGTGACTTCTTGGCGTCGTTCTTCGGGGGGTACATCAAGCCATTCCTGCAACAGAGGCTCGAACCAAGACAAGGCTCGTCCTCGGAGGAAAGTGGCCGCGTGTACCACCTTTTCTGTTTCACTGCGGAAAGTTTCCAAATGGAATGCTTGGTAGGTGCGTACCTGTACAAGGTACCCTTTAAGTTGTCCAGGTGTGCCATCGAATGTGGCTGGGGGGTTAAGCTTGAGTCTCTCGCGCCCATTAAGAGGGGTTGAGGTAACGTTAGCACTGGCTCGGAGAGCCTGGAGTTCCTCTTGGAGTTGGGTTGCGCGGAGCGTCTGTTCGTGGAGCTCCTGGTTGGTCTGAGCAACCTGCCTGCGGAGCTGGTCTTCCTCGTCCTCGCTGTCGCTATCGTCCTTGGGCCGAGCAGGGGCTTTTTGGGCCGCCTTGCTGCTCGTGGCCGGGGTGCTGGGGGTGTTGTTCTTGGACGTCTGGGAAGACATGTTGTCGGATACTGCTCGGTATGCTTCAAGGCAAAGTACTGAACAGGAGCAATCAAAATGTTACGATCAAGGTATCGGGTAACCTGTTCTTAGGGTAAAGTACAGTGGGTTGAAGCAACTGAGCGTCTGGCTGGGTAACTGGGGTTCTCAATGACTGGGGGTGAAGTTATGATCGTTCTCAAGTAAGTATTGAGGTTAACTAGAGTTTGATTGCTGCTAAGCAATCCTAGAATCGAATCTATTTACATGGTAATGAGCGTGCCTTATATAGACTATGTTCCGAATGTGATCTCTCTTGATCTGTTTGATCTGTGATTCTCAACTGAGATTCTACAGATCATAGAGATCCATTCCCTTGGCCGTCACGTGAGGTCACGTGAGATCTCGTGGCCTTGTCCTTAGGTAATCGTTGTTCTGCCGGTCGGTATCTCTTTTGGGCGAGTGTCGTCAGGAGGGGTGTGACCCCACCTGGCCTCTCTGGTACCGGCCCAACTGTCTGGTCGTAACAATAAACACCTTTTTTAACCATTCGATAGCCGTTTGGTTATTTGTCCACCCGTTTTCGGTTGCATGAAATTGCCAATTATCGAAAGGGCTTAAATCCGTGGGAAACCATTGTTGTTGTACGTTTTTTCCCTTAAATATAACGAGGGGAGGGAGGGCAACGCCCGTAGCCGATATACATTCGATTATAGTCGTCCAACCACGCGTTCCGGGCTCTTTTCGTTGCAACGGCCGGATCCCGTTAAGCCCTAATACTAGGCAATTAGATCCTTTGCCTTCCATTATACCGGTTTCGTCCATATTCCAACGGTTTTCCGGTTTAATAGCGTTAATAACCGGGTTCGTAATATAAAGCCACCAAGATTTAATTACCTCCGTAGTAGCGCCATTAACCCGGGCGTTATCTATTCGACGGGGCCTTTGGGTTTTAAGGATTGAATAACGAGCCAAAAAACGAGTTATCCAACGTTTTCCAAGGCCTTTTGTCTCTCCGGCGGCTTGAAGAATTCGTTCGGCAAAAAAGCGTAATTCTTGATGCGTTGGCGGAAGCCCTAAAGCTGTTTGGGTAAGTACCCAATCAGCCAAATGCTTTTCCTGTTCCGTGGAAAGCCTTTGAAAAGGGCTTTGTGCTTTTTTATAAGGTTGAGAACCTTTAAGTCGACTTTGAAGTGTAGACCTAGGTATTCCCCATTTTCGGGAGGTTTTTGCAATTGGATTGCCATTATTGACGTCGTTAATTGCAGATATAAGCTGTTTTTCAGTATATTGCTTCATTGGAAAATGGAGAATTAAAATCAGAAAAAAGTAAATCCAGAAGTGACAGATTCATCGAGATATTTATAATAGAAGTTGGAGGATAAAAATAAAAGTGTTGTTATTTTTGGGTGCCGAACAGGGGGGGTGCCGAACAGGGGGTACGCAACGTTATTGGTGGCCCGACCGAAATCGAGACGTCAAACGCTACATTAAGAATTGTCGCGAATGTCAACGCAACAAGGTACGACATGATAAGACGCCTGGGCTGCTGCACCCACTGGAGATCCCTAGACGGTGTTGGCAGCACGTAATGGTAGACGGCAAAGATATGCCCAAGGATAAAGAAGGCTATAATTACGTCTGGGTCTTCATCTGCCGATTGACCAAACTTTTGGCCACCCTACCGGGAAAAAAGACGGACACCGCGGAGACCTTGGCCATGCGGTATTATCAGACCGTGTACCGTTGGAAAGGCGTCCCCGATTTATGGCTTTCCGACAACGCCGGACCGTTTATATCCGAGTTCCTAAACACTCTAAACGAGTTGACAGGAACAAAGCATAAACATGGAAGCGCCCGCCACCCTCAAAGTCAGGGCAGCGTCGAAATTACCAACGCTGAATTGGATCAGAAAATGCGCTTTTATGTAGACAAATACCAAACGAATTGGCGACGGCATATTCCCGCCTTCGACTTCGGCCACAACTCGTCCGTCCACGCCTCTATTGGCATGGCACCGATCGAAGCAGAAACCGGAGCTCGCCCTAGAGACCCGCTCTCTTTACCTTTACCCGAAGAAGACCTGGAGACCGGTCAGCAACAAAAGGCGCTGGAAATGGTCCGCCAAGCCCGGCAAGCTCAGGAACTGGCCCGCAACAACGGACTCGGAGCGCAGATAGAGCAACAGAGGCAGGCTAATAAGAAGCGGCGACCGGTCGACTTTACGGTGGGAGATGCGGTTTACGTTAGCAAAAAGGGTTTTTCCACCGAAGTTCCTACGACCAAGTTGGACTCGCAAAATGCAGGACCATGGACGATTCTCGAGGAAAAGGGCCACAGCTTCATTCTCGACACCCCTGCCTGGTATAAAGGTAGTAAGCTGTTCCACGCCAGCCGACTGCGCAAGGCAGCAACGGATCCATTACCTCAGCAGTATCAAAAGCCGGAACCACCGGTCGAAATTAACGGAGAACCGGAGTGGGAGGTGGAGCAAGTGTTGGCCTCACGTCTATTCGGACGAAAGAAGACGTTGCAATATCAGGTATCGTGGGTCGGACTCGACCCTGATGAGACATGGTATGAGGCCCGCGACTTGAAAAGTTCACCAGTACTGCTGGATACCTTTCACAGGGAGTACCCGGACGCAGCAGGACCTCCGGTAAATTTGCAACAGTGGATCAGGAGCGCAGCAGAGGATATTTTTGCGGAAGACGGACCCGAGGACAATGTTGCCGAACACGATGCGAAAGAGACACGAGAGCGGCGGAAGGCCCCGAGGAGACACACGTAACAGACTCAAGACTCTGACCGCCTACGTCGATCAGGCCTTAAAGGGGGGTAATGTGAGGATCAGGCCCCCAGACCTACCCTCAGAATCACGACTCGGCTCTACCAGCCACGCTGAGCCAGGGATCGGACAAGGGTCCACTTACTCCGGATTTAAGCGCGTCTCTTGAGCGCGTCGTTGATTGTAATTTCTCTCTTCTCTTCAGTTTAGAATTTTCGTCGAGAGCGCCTAATACACTGAGGTTCTCCAATGTATGCCTGGCCGTGACATATTACGTAATTTTTCGATTATGGTATATTTATATTATTATTATTTCTAAGAATACTTCAAGTAAACAACGTAAAATATAAGACTCAAGTGTGGTACGGCGACAAACTGGCGCCAGGACCTAAAAATAAATTATCCAAATTAAATTTGAAATATTTGGGAACATTGTTTATAAAGCTGCTAAATATATACACCTGGCATAATTAATATCATGGTTTATGCTGTATATCATTTACTGGGTATGGTCTAGCTCGGCCCTCTTTTTTCAAATACCTCGATTGCAGTTTGGGCTCACATGCATCCAATACCTTCTGTGACATTTGGACCATGAGATCACCAGACCCTAACCCTGACCCCTGACCAACGACCCACCAGAGTGATACCTTATCTACGTCGCGTCAAGCTCAGAACTTTGTTTGTTTCCTTTCCTCTGCTCAGAGTAGAATCTTCGTCGATAGGCGCCAATAGACTAGCTTCCGCGCTATGCTTACCCTGGCCGTGACATATATAATTGTATCCGAATTTGTTTTTGGGCATATTTTTTCCGTTAATTATTATATATTTCCAAACGTCATTCTGTCACGGCCAGGCATACATTGGAGAACCTCAGTGTATTAGGCGCTATCGACGAAAATTCTAAACTGAAGAGAAGAGAGAAATTACAATCGACGACGATGCAAACACCTCGTGTGCCTGGTGCTGGAAGCGGACCTCCCCTGAGCACCCGGTGCACTGCCGCTATTCGCGGGCGGTGTGGAGAAACTGGCCGTGGCCTAATAACGACCGGCCGGCCGGGCCGCCAAATCGCGCCCAACGCTGGAAATTCTTCCAGACAAGCTTCGGGCAACCGAAAAGCTTTGAGGCGTTTTCGATAGCCACCAACTACTTCAGCGCCCGCCCCAGAGCGGCCCGCCAGCGCCCCGCGCGCCACGAACGCACTTTACGCCTAGGGACACCGATCGTAAACGACTCGAACTCTGACGAGGAATAGACTTACTGCCTTTTCACCCACACTTCACGGCACAAGCCGTCAGACGAACCCTCCGTGCACCTTAGGCACGGGGTCGCGTCAGTGAACTAACCCCCTAAGCAGGACCGGGCCCGAACCCGGTCAGGCACGATCCGCCTCTGCCCTCCTTGTTTTCCCCCTGTGTAAATAAAGAAGATAGAACGCGCGCCGAGATACCCCTCGGGAGGTTGCTAACGGCCGGCTAACAAGCCGGGCCGAGCCCGGCGTTAAATAATACTACTACTACTACTACTACTACAATCGACGACGCGCTCAAGAGACGCGCTTAAATCCGGAGGTAGTGGATCCTTGTCCGATCCCTGGCTCGGTGTGGAGCCGAGTCGTGATTCTGAGGGTAGGTCTAGGGGCCTGATCCTCACAAAAATAAAAATTAAATCGATGTTGATTTTTGTATTAATTTCTATACCCAACGTGGAAATCGTGTGACATTTGGACCATAAGATCACCAGACCCTAACCCTGACCCCTGACCAACGAGTATTAGTAGTAGTAGTAGTAGTATTATTTAACGCCGGGCTCGGCCCGGCTCATTAGCCGGCCGTTAGCAACCTCCCGAGGGGTATCTCGGCGCGCTTTCTATTTTCTCTATTTACACAGCGGAAAACAAGGGCATAGAAGCGAATCGAGCCTGACCGGGTTCGTGCCCGGTCCTGCTTACAGGTTTGTTCACTGACGCGACCCCGTGCCTTCAGGCGCACGGAGGATTCGTCTGACGGCAGTTGACGGCTCTTCATCGAGAGGGGCCTGTGTCCAAACAGCGGAGCTGTCGGTCGTTTGTAGCCATGGAGACGAAGTTCCCAACAAGTGTGGGCTCGACGGCACAGGCGGGTGGTTGTTGTCGATAGCCAGCCGGGTTATCCTTGCCACGGGTAAGCGGGGAGGAGGTGGAGGGAGCAGGATTCGAACCTACGTTACTCAAGTAACAGCCATGGCGCTTAACCACTGCGCCATTCCCCCCGACCAACGACCCACCAGGGTGATACCTTTATCTACGTCGCGTCAAGCTCAGAACTTTGTTTGTTTCCTTTCTTCTGCTCAGAGTAGAATCTTCGTCGATAGGCGCCAATAGACTAGCTTCCGTGCTATGCTTACCCTGGCCGTGACAGGGCTGACGAGCTGGCCAAGGCCGGCTTCGCCGGACCGCCGGACCCAGACCCGAAGGTTCAGCAAACCATATATAGCGGTGCCGGCACGGTCCTTAGAGCCATTTTTTTCGAATATAGAGAAGGATTGGTGGCGCAAATAACTTTGTGAACGGTCCCCCGCATATAGGGAATGGGAACTCCAATACACACCGAGAAAGGAGCCCGAGGAACTGCGTTTGCCAAGACCCCTGCTGGGCCATTATTTGGCCATAAGGACCAACCATGGTGATTTCAACCCTAACCAAACGTTGTTATACGGATAAAAGATATAATTGTGTATGTTCTATGAAACTGTCTATAGGTGAGCTTCTGAACGTCCTTCCGTCTTATACCCGCAATTGGGCGGGTGAGTTACGTGCAACTGGCCCGTGCGGCATTGCACATTTATCACTCAATTGTTAATTTGACCGCAATTCCCTTTATTCCAACAAATCCCGTTAATAATCTTGTATTATACAGCCCAGCGGTCCAGCCCATACGCATGGGATAATTTTGTCGCAAAACTGCGGATGTCGTATAAGCTAAAATTTCAGTGGTTAAAAAGCGGTCAAATATTTTTTTTCAAAAATGACGTTTCATCTTACATAACAATGAGCATTACCGGGCAGTTTCAAAAGAGGGTTGCCGTGATAATCTTTCGTATCTGGTGGGATTTCGCCATTTTTAATCATGTGTAAGTTTTCCTCTTCGGAAAACAATGCCGTAGCGCCAGTAGCCCATAAAGCGAGCAGGTAAATTTTAGAGAGTTGCATTTTGCCGGTTGAAAATATGGACGAAATAGAAACTCAAAGTATTTTCAAAACAAATCAAACAACCAAGAAGTTAGTGATAATGTGTGGGAAACAACAAAAAAAACCCTATAATGGTTTGGACAATGTTCCGTATTTATATTCAAATAAATGCGGCCATTTTAATTATATTACGTAATTTTTCGATTATGGTATATTTATATTATTATTATTTCTAAGAATACTTCAAGTAAACAACGTAAAATATAAGACTCAAGTGTGGTACGGCGACAAACTGGCGCCAGGACCTAAAAATAAATTATCCAAATTAAATTTGAAATATTTGGGAACATTGTTTATAAAGCTGCTAAATATATACACCTGGCATAATTAATATCATGGTTTATGCTGTATATCATTTACTGGGTATGGTCTAGCTCGGCCCTCTTTTTTCAAATACCTCGATTGCAGTTTGGGCTCACATGCATCCAATACCTTCTGTGACATTTGGACCATGAGATCACCAGACCCTAACCCTGACCCCTGACCAACGACCCACCAGAGTGATACCTTATCTACGTCGCGTCAAGCTCAGAACTTTGTTTGTTTCCTTTCCTCTGCTCAGAGTAGAATCTTCGTCGATAGGCGCCAATAGACTAGCTTCCGTGCTATGCTTACCCTGTCACGAAAGCGATCCCAGAGAGACAAGGCTGCAATATAGGGGCGATTCTATTCGAAGATCTAAAGCTAAGTGTAAAGGAAGAAGAAAGGCACGCAGTGCCAATCGCGTACACGCGCCTAAGCGAACAAATAACAAACTCACCCTGGCGCCTTGTCACGTGAGGTGGAGCTAGTCACGGTTGGCAGTCGCCCAGGCACGCCACTCCGTAACATTACCCCCCGTCCGCCCCGCGAGCGGTTAGGACTCTTGCTGTGTCCTGTTCTGTCTTCACCGGCGACGTCGCAATCTGCTGGCTGTGCTGTTCCCCGTAGCCGGGGCGTTGTCGTACTCGTCGGGCGGGTCGAACCGATTCTCGAGGGCAGCCTTTTCCCAGGCCTCTAGGCGCATGGGAGGGCCGGCCTTGTCGGGGTAGGCGTTATGGTACTGTCGCAATTGCACAGCCGCGTTCTTGAATCCTTCCGCGTCGTAGAACTCCGGGTCGGGGTCCCAGCCTCTCCACTGGACTTGGTACTGAAGCACACCTCGTAGCACCCGCGAGGAAATTACCCGTTCGACTTCCCACTCCTCTTCGTTGGTATCTTCTGACGCGTCGATTACCTCGCCTTCGGGCCTTTCTGCGGCTTGTCCGTCCAATGGGTCACGTGGGTCTAGCCGAAGACGGTCGGCATGAAATACGCGGCTTCCCTTCCAAGAATCTGGCAACTCCAAACGGTAGGAATGCCCCCGCTTCTCCTTAATCACATAACTACATCTGGTCAACGGGTAGTCTAGTTTATCGCTAGGACGGTCCGTCACCCAATGCTTTTTAATAATGTAGACGGCGCTTCCTACTCCGAAATCGGGTTCCCGGCGGTGCTTGTTGGCTTGGTCGCACATTCGTTGTTGCGCCATTTGGAGGTGGGTGCGTGCCGCCTCCACGTAGCTTTCGAGCTTTTTGGTAATCGCTTGAGCTTCGGTTCTTGTAAGTCGCTCACGGGTAGGCAGTCCCTTTAGTTCGGTCCTTTGCGTCCAATCGAAATGCATATGGGCCGGGTAGCCGTTTCCAATCTCGAAAGGTGAAAATCCTCCGAGAGAGTCATGGGGTAGCGTTGCCTGCACCAAATCGATTGCGGGCATACGTTTGTCCCAATCGTCTTGGAAATGGTTAATATGAGGGCGCAACCTTTGGTCGATGTAGGCGTTCATAATCTCTGCTTGCCCTGCTGTTTGGGAGTGCCCGGCCGTCGAAAGCTTCCACTTAATCTGCAAGATCTTGGACATCTCGTCGATCAAATCTGATACAAACTGCGGGCCTCTGTCGGAAACGACTTTCGTGGGTAAACCATAAACGCGGTAAGGACCCTCGTAGTACATCATGGCTGCATCTTTTGCGGTAGCCGTCCTTGTACATGGAACGGCCCACGACCGTTTCGTCAGCGCATCGATCATTACAAACAGGTTATCGTTTCCCGACTTCGACTTGGGCATTGATTTAAAATCTACGACGATGGTGCTCCATTGTCGATCCGGCACGGGTAATGGTTGTAAAAGCCCAGGGGTCTTATCCCTCGGAACTTTGGCTGATCGACAGGAGCAGTTGGCGACATAGCGGTCCACCATTCCGCTCATGCCTGGCCACCAAAACTGCTGTGCCACCAAACGGCGGGTCTTATTGCGGCCAGGATGGGCCGTAGCAATAGTCCCATAAACTTCACGAATCACTTTGGCGGGCCATTCCCCGTCGCCTGGAATCACCAATCTCCCTCGGTACAGTACGTGTCTGTCGTGCAACAACGTCCAGTGCTTCTCTTCGGGGTTACGGGCCTTAATTCGGTACTGTTCTAGCAGTGGTGAATGCTCGTTGGCTCTGAGCACCTCTTCAGCGAACAGCAGTTGTCCAGCTGCGCCAGTTGGTTCGATCGCTGCCAACAGCACTCCGAAACCGCCATCGGCAACAGTTTGCCAATATGAAAAGGGGTTGACCACATAAAGGTCGTCGCCAGCACTGTCGACAGGACGGAAAATAGCCATGTAGCGTTCTGCTTCCTGACGTTCTTTTTGATTTTGTACATCCTCTGCCTTGCGGGTCAAAGCATCTGCCAGCACGTTCTCGCTGCCAGGGCGGTAAGTGATCTCAAAATTATATTGGGAAAAGAAGTCGGCCCAGGCCGCTTGCCGAGAGTTGAGCAACCGTTTCGTAGAAAAGTATTCCAAGGCCTTATGATCAGTAATCGCCACAAACTTCTTTTTGGTGCCCATTAGCTCTGGTCTCCAGGTTTTCAGCGCCCTAACGACTGCTAGCAATTCCTTGTCGTGGATGGGGTAGTTGAGTTCCGCCTGCTGCATAGTTTCGGAAAAGAATGCGATCGGATGCCATTCTTGGGTGTTTGGGTTCTGCTGCAGCAACGCTCCGGCCACCACTCCTCCGGACGCATCAGTCTCTACCCTTGTTTCGTAATCCGCTTGGTAATGGGCAAGGACGGGTGCGGAAGTTAACGCCTTCTTCAGGGTATCGAAAGCGACGCGGCAATGTTCGTCCCATTGAAAAGGCACCGCTTTTTTCGTCAAATTCGTTAGCGGTTTGGCTACCCGGCTGTACTCTGGGACAAACTTTCTGTAAAAATTGCAAAACCCTAGGAAGGACTGCACTCCTTTCACGGTAGTGGGTGGTGCCCACTGCTTCACGGCGGCTACCTTATCTGGGTCGACAGCGACGCCCTTGGTGCCTATGATAAAGCCCAGGAATCGTGTCTCTGTGACGTGGAACTCGCACTTTTTAATATCAGCCTGGAGTCCAGCCTTTTTAAGCCTTTCCAGGACTTGCCGGACGTGAGTCTGGTGTTCCTCCTCAGTCTCGCTCCAAATCAGAATGTCGTCCATATAAGCGGAACAGAAATCGTCCAAATACTCCATCAGGATCTCGTTAATAAACTTCTGGAACGTGGCCGGCCCGTTAGTGAGACCAAAAGGTAACACATTATACCGGAAGGTCCCGTATCGGGTCCTAAAGGTTGTGTAATCTCGATGTTCCGGGTTCATGCGGATCCGGTGGAAAGCTTGCCTAATGTCGATCTTGGTAAAGAATCGAGCCTTGGAGATCCGGGCCAGTGTCTCCTCGATTAACGGTAAAGGACAGACGTCTTTTTTGGTAAGGGCGTTCAATTTTCGATAATCGACGCAAAACCGGAGTCCTCCATCGCCTTTTCGTGCGAACAGGATGGGGGCGGCCCACGGGGTCGATCCTGGCTCTATAAACCCTTTCTGGAGGTTCTCTTGGAGATATTTCCTGCAAGCTTCCAACTCTTCCTCCGTCATCTTGTAAAGTGGACTATATCCCAATGTTCTGGGGTCACCCTCGAGTTGTATATTATAGTCTGATCCCGGTCGAAAAGGCGGGACCTGATCGGATTCCACTTTGCTGAACACGTCTAACAGGTCGTGGTAATGTTCTGGAACTCTTTCCAACAACATCGCCCGCAGGTCTCCGTCGTCATCAGGGAGCAGCCTCTCGGCATTCTTCTGCCGCAGGACATCGTCGATTTCGTTTATCGAGGTGCAGTAGAGGGCTGAATCCTCCTGCACCAAACGCATAAGTTGTATAGCGCCTATCATGGCGACACTTGCCTGTCGGTCTTTGTACCAACCCACCGCGTCTCTCTTCAGTATGTATTTTCCTTTGGCATCCTTTTGTATGCGAGAGGAACCTTCGGCCTCTCTGGTCTCTTTCCTTTGGGTATGACTCAGGCTTGTCACTTCAACCTTTGGCCTCGGCAGGTCGTAAAGTTCCCGTTGCATCTCCTGTAAATTCGGATCGGCGTAAGTTTCCCGGGCCGTGGGGATCTCCCAGGTCTGTCCCGACCTGGCCAGCAGTTTTGCTCTCCGGGGTATCGACGGAGGGCGTTCTGTCATTTTTTCCAAGGCTTGGATTCGTCGTTGTATCATTCGTTGTCTGGAGGCCGATTGATCTTTCTTTTCCAGGGCCGCATCTCGACGATCCGCGTCCGACTGGTGTATGGGGCTCACAGACCTCGGATCTGGTGATTGGGTCATGTCGATATCTCGATAACATACCGCCAATGAGGGTAGGCTTTCCGGGAATTGGAGCCGTCGGTGACGACAGTCAGTAAGTATTCCGTGCTCCGCCAGGAAGAGTCGTCCCACGATCATCTCTTGTGGCATATCCAATACCAGCATCGGCGTTTCGCGGAACCTCCGGCCCTGTATCACAAAAGTGGCCAATGCAGCAGTATCGATCTGTTGCGAGGCTTTTCCGTCATAGCCTCCAACCTTTTGGGGGTGGAAGCCGACAATCTTAGGGGCTTTCAACGTTGTGTACAGTCGCCGAGCAAGTTGTTTGCTGATAAAAACGTACCCATTTGCTCCGGTGTCAATCAAGGCACGAGTGTTATAATTGAGTCCATTTAGGGAAATGCTGGCCGCTATAAGCATGGGGTCGCCGCCTAGATATCTACGTAAGAAATCGTAGGGTATCGGCTCTTCCAGCAGCCTTTGCTTTGCAGCGATTTTTTCTCTCAATTCGCACATCTCGGTGGTTGGCCACACCTTCCCTGGGAGGGAGTCCAATTTCCCCAGGGCAATCAGTTTTCCGACATGACGACGTCTTCTCCAAACATATCGGTACCCTTTCCATGGTAGCTTGCAATAATTTGGTTAACTCGGTCCTCGGAAATGGTGGGGCGACCGGTGTCACCGTTGGGGCAGTTCCTGCTAATGTGGCCCGGTTCACGGCATTGGAAACATTTGCCTGTCCGGATAAGTCCACGCATCTCCTCCACACTCAGTTTGCCCTTCTGTCCCTCGTCAACAGCGCCTCCGGTGGTCCGGGCTGGTCCTCCAGCACGTGGAATAACAGACCCTCCTGTGGTCTTCTTGATCGAGGTGGTCTTGGTCTTATTCTTATCTTCGGTCCGCGAGGCGTAGGCTTTGGTGAGGTCATAGGAGATGCCATCGGCCGTACGGACGTAGGCGTCAAACGAGACGTTGGTATCCTGGTGGTATATAACCATTGCGACTCGCAAGTTGGTAGGCAGGCGGCGGTGCAATTCCCGCTTCCAGCTTCGCTTCGGAAGGCCGCTCTGACCTGCCAGTTTGACGAATTTGTTCTTGAAAATCATAAACTTGTCCTTCGTCGACATAATCAGCTTGTCCAATTCGTCCCGCGCTGTATCCTCGAGTTTGGTATCCTTGTATTCCTCGCGCAAATGGCCCATTATACCGTCGTACGTGGTGATCTGATCGGGATGGGTATCGTTGAGGTAAGGGAGCAAGGTGTCGGCGGCGTCACCTCCGAGACGGGACTCGACGTAGGCGCGCTTATCTGCATCGGTGGGATAATGCGCTCCGTCGAGCAACAACTTGTTCTCAATCCGGCGGTGCCAAACCTCGAAAGTAACCTCGTCTTTGTCGGGGTTATTTGAGAATGTCGGAGGATCCTTTACGCGGGATTTGTGGTGCGAACCACCGGAACCGGTACCAATACTAATCGCGGTAGTTTCTCGTCGGGAACGGGCTTCGCGGAGCAGGCGCGAAATGGTGGCCTCGTTTTCTTGCTTGGTGTTGTTTAGTAAATCGATTTGGTCCTGCATATGGGCAATGCGATCTTCCAATTCGTCTACTATCATCTGGTGTTCTTCCTCGGAAAGAGGAGCCTCGTTGGTTTTGCGTGTCGGCCCATCAATATCTATTGATGGTAAAACTCGCTGGTCCCAATCATCTAACCGAACGGGTTCGTCGGTGTCTTCTCGGGAATCGGTGGTCTCGTCCTCCCCCCTAACCGTCACAGTATTTCCCACGCGCTCCCGGGTCGACGGGCGACGCTGGGCCCGTGTTCGTACCGTAGGCTGCTGACGCTGGCGCTCTGCGCGGGGGGGACCTGTCTCGGGGCGACCGTGGTCAGATTCGACCTCTTGCCTTCCCAACTGGGCGGTCGGCTGCCGTTCGGCGTCGTTCTTGGCCATTTCGGTATCGTGCCTTATAGGCGTTCGTGTTTCTTTTTCGGTATCGTGCCTTATAGGCGTTCGTGTTTTTTCTTCGGTATCGTAAATATTATTATACCGTTCCCGGTAGCTGATTGGTTGAGCTTTAGATAATGTCACGAAAGCGATCCCAGAGAGACAAGGCTGCAATATAGGGGCGATTCTATTCGAAGATCTAAAGCTAAGTGTAAAGGAAAAAGAAAGGCACGCAGTGCCAATCGCGTACACGCGCCTAAGCGAACAAATAACAAACTCACCCTGGCGCCTTGTCACGTGAGGTGGAGCTAGTCACGGTTGGCAGTCGCCCAGGCACGCCACTCCGTAACAAAATAACCCCACTCGCTGACCTTTAAATTGCATTCCTGCATTAACAAAATAACGGAATTCCACCATTCCACCACTCCACTTCGGCACTAAATAAAATTGGCTATATACAAACAAAAGTGGGCTTATTACATGCAAAATAATGCATATAATTAACAACTTTAAGTATATTATTATATTTTTTTGGTTTTTGCAATACCCTAGTAATTTTGTAAAATCATATATAAAAGGTCTACAGAACTTCGTAAACCGTTACTACATTATATGTTTATATATCATTTCAATTTATTTTTTTATTTAAAAGATTTATTAAAAGTCCATATGGGGAACTTTGGAGAATTTGGAAAACAATTTTCACGTCAAGTTAATTAAATTATATAATTAATATTTTGAGAGTATTTTCAACTCCACGCAAAACAGCCGTTAGTTGAAAATAATTGGCACCCAATTTTTATTATAACATTTGGATTTGTTTGGGATTTTATCATTTTTATGGTCGTTTTATTTTTTGCTATTCAACTATTGCACGCTTTTTATGAACTTTGCTTAAAAATATGAAAGAAAATAAGAAACTCGGAAATATTACGCCTTTAGAACGCAAATTAGTTTTGTTAATAACAATGGTGCTAACAGGGGATATAGGGGTAAACCCTAGGTGCGGCGTGGTAAATAACCAGTGCTAAAAGCGCTGAATAATAGGTAGAAATGCACTATAATTTTGGTACTGATAAATAATTGGTTGGGGGAGATTTTGCTTTATTTCCCTTACATACTCTCCGACATCGAAGTGGGGGTCCGCACGCCAGAAAAGGTTCCGGTGCCGCGAATGAATTTCCGAAAAACTAATTTGTATGGGTTTTTGAAAAAACACCCTCATTTGCATACAAACCATCTCTGGGTTTGCATTTAAACGTTGACTTGGTGAAATTTTCAACCCGGTACAGGGTAGCTGACTCGCAGGTGCAGGGTGGGTATTAAACCCGGTACAGGGTAGCTAACCCCACTCGCTGACCTTTAAATTGCATTCCTGCATTAACAAAGTAACGGAATTCCACCATTCCCCACTCCACTTCGGCACTAAATAAAATTGGCTATATACAAATAAAAGTGGGCTTATTACATGCAAAATAATGCATATAATTAACACCCCCTCTCTTTTGCTACTTAATCCAAAAATAAAGTCGGAAAAGAAAAGTACGTAAAATAAAACCCCCAAAACAAAAAAACAAAAGAAATTCCCCCTTGTGTCCCAACCCAACTCGAACCCCCGGTGCGAACCCCCTGGATGAATAAGCCCTTTGTACCAAACCCCCGATTGACTGAACCCCCGAATTGAAAAAGACCCCCAGAATTGTAACAACCCCCGGATTCGAACCCACGACCTACAGATTATAACCAACGGAACTTACTACTAAGCCAGGTAGCTAATCTGGCTGTTCGTTGTTGTGGATCCCAGAAAAGTTTAATATATAGGGTAGATTAAAAATCGCTAGGTCGCCCAAAACGCGAGCTAATTAAATTCGGATTCGACTTCGGGTATAAGGTCGGTATAAGTTGCTTAATAATCAACCTGAGCAGGGTAGGTTTGGGTAGATCGGTTGGTGTCGGGCTAACAAAAATCCAATAATTGCAAACAAAGGAGAAAAATGGTGGTAGTTAGCTAACGAACTAACTAGGTGCCCTACAATTCAATAGGTAAAAACTAAGTTTACAGGGGTTTTAACCCTATAAGCTCTAAAAAAACCTTGTGAATTGGAAGCGTTAGGGGCTTTGTAAGGCCGTCAGCGGGCATTTGTTTGGATTCCAGGTATTTTAGGGTCACTAATCCTTCTGTAACTAACTCCCTTACGTAGTGAAATTTTAATAACGTATGTTTAGTACGTTGGTGGTGCGTAGGGTTGTGTGCGTTAGCTATAGAGCCTGTATTATCTCCAAATATTGCAATAGGGCCTGTTAATAACAATGGTGCTAACAGGGGATATAGGGGTAAACCCTAGGTGCGGCGTGGTAAATAACCAGTGCTAAAAGCGCTGAATAATAGGTAGAAATGCACTATAATTTTGGTACTGATAAATAATTGGTTGGGGGAGATTTTGCTTTATTTCCCTTACATACTCTCCGACATCGAAGTGGGGGTCCGCACGCCAGAAAAGGTTCCGGTGCCGCGAATGAATTTCCGAAAAACTAATTTGTATGGGTTTTTGAAAAAACACCCTCATTTGCATACAAACCATCTCTGGGTTTGCATTTAAACGTTGACTTGGTGAAATTTTCAACCCGGTACAGGGTAGCTGACTCGCAGGTGCAGGGTGGGTATTAAACCCGGTACAGGGTAGCTAACCCCACTCGCTGACCTTTAAATTGCATTCCTGCATTAACAAAGTAACGGAATTCCACCATTCCCCACTCCACTTCGGCACTAAATAAAATTGGCTATATACAAATAAAAGTGGGCTTATTACATGCAAAATAATGCATATAATTAACACCCCCTCTCTTTTGCTACTTAATCCAAAAATAAAGTCGGAAAAGAAAAGTACGTAAAATAAAACCCCCAAAACAAAAAAAAACAAAAGAAATTCCCCCTTGTGTCCCAACCCAACTCGAACCCCCGGTGCGAACCCCCTGGATGAATAAGCTCTTTGTACCAAACCCCCGATTGACTGAACCCCAGATTGGACGAACCCCCGAATTGAAAAAGACCCCCAGAATTGTAACAACCCCCGGATTCGAACCCACGACCTACAGATTATAACCAACGGAACTTACTACTAAGCCAGGTAGCTAATCTGGCTGTTCGTTGTTGTGGATCCCAGAAAAGTTTAATATATAGGGTAGATTAAAAATCGCTAGGTCGCCCAAAACGCGAGCTAATTAAATTCGGATTCGACTTCGGGTATAAGGTCGGTATAAGTTGTTTAATAATCAACCTGAGCAGGGTAGGTTTGGGTAGATCGGTTGGTGTCGGGCTAACAAAAATCCAATAATTGCAAACAAAGGAGAAAAATGGTGGTAGTTAGCTAACGAACTAACTAGGTGCCCTACAATTCAATAGGTAAAAACTAAGTTTACAGGGGTTTTAACCCTATAAGCTCTAAAAAAACCTTGTGAATTGGAAGCGTTAGGGGCTTTGTAAGGCCGTCAGCGGGCATTTGTTTGGATTCCAGGTATTTTAGGGTCACTAATCCTTCTGTAACTAACTCCCTTACGTAGTGAAATTTTAATAACGTACAGGGTAGCTGACTCGCAGGTGCAGGGTGGGTATTAAACCCGGTACAGGGTAGCTAACCCCACTCGCTGACCTTTAAATTGCATTCCTGCATTAACAAAGTAACGGAATTCCACCATTCCCCACTCCACTTCGGCACTAAATAAAATTGGCTATATACAAATAAAAGTGGGCTTATTACATGCAAAATAATGCATATAATTAACAGGGCCTTTTACAGGTAGTCCAATCTCTGTAAATAGGCTTTTAAGCCACTGTGCTTCACGCAGGGCTTCCGCTAAGGCGTCGGTTTCGGCTTCTGGGGTGCTTAAAGCTATAGTACTAGCCTTTTTGCACTTCCACGTTATAGGGCCCCCAGATAGGGTATACAAATATCCGTAAGTGGATTTTGAATCTTCCCTAGCCCCGGCAAAATCGCTGTCACTAAAACCAAGTAATTTTAGGCCTTTAAAACCCCCAATCAAAGAGTTAGGTGGTAAATTAGCTTTAATTACCCTATTTCCGTAGCAGATTGCTAGGGATTTAGTACCTGCTAAGTAGCGAAGTAGGTTTTTAGCTGCCGTTAAGTGGATTGTAGTGGCTTTCGTTAAAAAACGAGATAACCATTGAACCGCAAAACCGATGTCCGGGCGCGTTAATAGCATTAAATACATTAGGGTGCCGATAATACGCTGTAACAATTTGATTTCTAGCGCATTTACGGGTTTGCCCCTGTTAATTATATGCATTATTTTGCATGTAATAAGCCCACTTTTATTTGTATATAGCCAATTTTATTTAGTGCCGAAGTGGAGTGGGGAATGGTGGAATTCCGTTACTTTGTTAATGCAGGAATGCAATTTAAAGGTCAGCGAGTGGGGTTAGCTACCCTGTACCGGGTTTAATACCCACCCTGCACCTGCGAGTCAGCTACCCTGTACCGGGTTGAAAATTTCACCAAGTCAACGTTTAAATGCAAACCCAGAGATGGTTTGTATGCAAATGAGGGTGTTTTTTATTACATGCAAAATAATGCATATAATTAACAGCCCCCACTATATTTTAGCACACCCGGCTGTAAGGGAACAGAAATAGGTTTGCAATCAGCTAATCCGAACGTTGCTAATGCTTCCTCTATATACTGACTTTGATGGAGCCAAAGCAGGCGGTTAGGCCTGTCCCTTATAATCTGAACGCCTAGAAAATAGGCTGCAGGGCCCCTGTCTTCCAATGCGTATATTTTGTTAAAACGGGCTTTTAAATCCTGAATATATTGCAATTTAGGACCTATTAGCAGGCAATCGTCAACAAAAGTAACAATGAAATGCTTGGATTTAGCATTATAAAAGACAGCTGGATCAGAGATTAGCGGCTTAAAACCTTCTGTAAAAAGTAGGCTTTTTAGCTTTGTTTGCCATTCTCTTGGGCCCTGTTTCAGACCGTATAGCGCCTTTTCCAACAGTATAACTTGCATTTCCTTTGGATTATAGCCCTGTTAATTATATGCATTATTTTGCATGTAATAAGCCCACTTTTATTTGTATATAGCCAATTTTATTTAGTGCCGAAGTGGAGTGGGGAATGGTGGAATTCCGTTACTTTGTTAATGCAGGAATGCAATTTAAAGGTCAGCGAGTGGGGTTAGCTACCCTGTACCGGGTTTAATACCCACCCTGCACCTGCGAGTCAGCTACCCTGTACCGGGTTGAAAATTTCACCAAGTCAACGTTTAAATGCAAACCCAGAGATGGTTTGTATGCAAATGAGGGTGTTTTTTCAAAAACCCATACAAATTAGTTTTTCGGAAATTCATTCGCGGCACCGGAACCTTTTCTGGCGTGCGGACCCCCACTTCGATGTCGGAGAGTATGTAAGGGAAATAAAGCAAAATCTCCCCCAACCAATTATTTATCAGTACCAAAATTATAGTGCATTTCTACCTATTATTTAGCGCTTTTAGCACTGGTTATTTACCACGCCGCACCTAGGGTTTACCCCTATATCCCCTGTTAGCACCATTTTTATTAACAGGTTATGAGCCCGGAAAGGTTCTAGCTAGTGCACTAAAGCGCACTTTGCATTATTGGAAAGCCCTGTTTTCAGGCTTTAATTTGGTTATTGTCGCATATCCGCAGCACGTATATTGACGAAGATATTGCTGTTTTTGTGCAAATTGTTGGTTATAGGTGCTACGTTAGCACCTATCCCCCCTGTAATTACAGTGAGGGGTCGCTATATTAGCGTTTGACTCAGGCCCAATTTTCAGGCACTGCAGCGCTCGCTCGATTGCAAATCCCAAAATTTTTGGTGTGGTTTTTATGGGTTGTGCATCGCTATTGCGATTGGTTCAAATTTTTAGTGCGTTAATTAGGGTTTGCGCTAACGAGTCAGGGCCAAAACCCCTGTATTCGCCCGCTAATAGCCCAGTGATCCACTAACCGAACGCTGCAAATTACCCTGCAGGTTACCCTGCACCCACCTAGCGAATTGAACTTTCGATCGCTAGTGCACCTGGATCGGTACAAATAATACCAGGGCACCCATTAATTGTGGATTTAGGGATTCCAACCCTGTATTTTCAGTGGATTCGATCATTGAAAATAGCAATAAGCCCTATATTTGGCAAGTATAGGCCTGTAACCGTTAGAAGGCAAACGGCTATAGAAAATCCTAGATTGGGGTATTTACCCTTAGGCGACTAGGTTAGTTTTTAACTATAATTCAGGCCACCCTACAATGGAAGACAGCCCTATGTCGGGCCTCCCAGGCCCAATTCCACCGGATAGGGGCCCTGAATCCAGCCCGAATGAAGTTCTAACCGCTAAATTACAGGCGCAAGACCTGCAATTAAAAGCGTTAACTACGCAATTGGATCAACTTCAGCACACAATTCAACAGTTAACATCTCTGTTGACGCTGAAAAATGGTGAACCCACTAGTTTTAGTGGTATTGCGGGTATTAATACCCCCAATAGCGGTAATCTGGAGGCCAACCCACAGATTTTTAGCGCTAATACCGCTACCGCACCACCTAATCCACCCGGTAACCTAATTCTAGGTGACGGGATAGGTAAAGAACTATCAAAACGGGTATTTTCCTTCCCCGAAAATTGCAAATTAGTAGGGGCTAGCAATTACGACCTGTGGAAACAGGCACTTATAGTACAATTCAGGGCTATAAAAGCTGCGGAATTTATTTCCAACCCTGAAATTGGCTATAGCCTACCGGAACATGAGCAATCAGTCCTATTATTGCTTATTAAAGACAGCCTAACCAAGGAACCTTTAGAATCCATTGCATGGCATTCCAGCCCTGTAACGGCCTATAAGACCCTGGAAGATAGCTATTCCGTTGCACCCGAAATTAGCAGAGACTCGCTATATCGGGAATTTCACGCCCTAAATTTTTCGAAATTTAGAGGGTCAATACCAGAATTTAACAGCCGTT
>NC_017844.1:7907077-7908574 GCF_000002495.2 Pyricularia oryzae 70-15 | reverse complement strand
AATTAGAGAAAACACGGTCCGAACTGAAGGAAGTTCGGACCGTAACGCTACCCACGGTACACATAACCACCCCCGCCCCAACTACCAACACGCCTGTTGAACCCCTTATGGTTACTCCTATGGGAACGACTCCGCCGCCTGCTTCCGAACATCCCGCCTCCGCCCGCCTTTCTGAACGACTTCCAGACCCCGATAAATTTACGGGCGCCCGCTCCGACCTCCGCCGCTTCGCCACCCAAATCCGGGGGAAGATGACCTCAAACAAAGACCGCTTCCCCAACCCCGAATCACGCCTGATTTATGTAGCCGGTCGACTGTCCGGTAAAGCGTACAACCTGATCCTGCCCAAAATGGTCGGAGGCACACCCCAATTCGGAGATTATACGGATCTCCTCCAATACCTAGAGGAGGCATTCGGGGACCCCGACCACGTCCAAAACGCACAAAACAAACTATATGCCCTGAAGCAGCGGAACGTAGATTTCGCCGAATATCTGTCGGAGTTCCAACGCCTGTCTTTGGAAGGAGAAATGCCGGAGGATGCCCTCCCCCCTCTTTTATTCCAGGGAATATCGGAAGAGCTCCAGGACATGCTCCTCCACAACCCCGCCCCATCTCGCCAATACCACGAATTCACCCGACACCTGCAAAGCTTGGATAACCGCTACCGCCAGCACCAGCAGTATAAAAATAGACAGACACGTACCCCTCGGGCCGCAGCGCCCCCCGCGCGCGCGGCTCCCCGAACCCAACCCGACATACCGCGGGCCGCCCCCAAGCCAAACGCGGAGCTCCCGCTTAACGACCCTATGGACCTGAGCAGCCAACGCCGCCACAACCGCAAGGAAAACATGCTATGTTACCGTTGTGGATCCCAAGAACATTTCGTTGCCAAATGCCCGGAACCGGATACCCGCCGCACGCGGCTGCACCAGGCCGGAATCGAACGATCCAGGTCCAGGTCCAGATCCCCGCGCCAAATACAAACCAAACTCCCTAAAAACCCCCGCCGCGGCTCGGACGCCAGCCGCTCCAGCAGCCGAAGTTCGAAAAACGGAGCCCGCCTGGGATAAGTCGCCCCCAGGCCGCCAAGGCCGCGCATAGACCGCCGGCGATCCGCATCTCTGCCGCCGCCGTTCACGGGTTCCCCGTTGAAGAGGAATATAACCAACGATCCGACCTGATGATCCTGCCTGCCGAACTGACAGTGGGGGGCCAAAACCTCCCAACCTATGCCCTCACCGATTGCGGTGCGGAAGGAAAATGCTTCCTCGACCAAGGATGGGCCGAAGAACGCCAACTACAAATGTATCCGCTGCGAAACCCATTCGACATCGAAGTATTCGACGGAAGGACCGCCGAAAGTGGGAAGTGCACCCATTATGTCCGAGGACAATTGAGAATCAAGGACCACATCCAGAAAAACGCGCTGTTCTTCGTCACACAGCTAGCCCACTACCCCATTGTGCTAGGAATGCCTTGGCTAAAGCAGCACGA
>NC_017844.1:7905553-7906977 GCF_000002495.2 Pyricularia oryzae 70-15 | reverse complement strand
TGGAACTGTTAAAATACAGGTCCGGTATGGCTCCAAAATTGACGAATTTAGAGAGGTTACGTTAAATAACGTGCTATATATCCCCTCGTTTGGAATAAATATCGTTAGTGGGCTAATACACTACAATACAGGGGGCGTATTATTAAAAAATACCCTGTACGATCGGGATCGCAAGGCGTGGGGACGCCTAAATACCGCCAAAAATTCGTTCTGTTTGGAGGTAAAAGGGTGCGATATCCTTATTCGAAATACTACATCTACGGTTTCGAATTACGCCTGTGTAATTGGTGAATATAGCACCGCCTCTAGCCTAACCTTACAGGGGGTTACAAAGGGCTACGCAGCCCCGTTGGAGGTAAAACTAAATAATATAGTCCCTGAAGACCAAGACGACTATAAAATCTACACCGATTCGGAACCGGGAGAAAATACGGTAACGGAAGTGTTAAATCCCAAACAAAATAAGGATATAACCGTAGATTTACCTGTAATGCAGAAATTTAGTGCAAAAACCCCTGAAAATCCACGTGAGATTGGGCCCCGTAGGCCCGGTAAGCCGCTAGATGACCCTTTTAAGCAGCCTAATACAAAAGGGGCTAATACCGAAAAAGAGGGGGTTTCCCACACAAGAAATCCGTTGTTAGAACCTCCTTTAGTACCGGAATTAGTGCAGGCCCCTGTAAATTACCTCCCTTTAAGCCTAAATCGAACTACCGATGGTTGGGTAACAGCTGAAGGAGACGGAATTACAGGCGATTGTGACGAAATCCAGGCCCAAAAAGCCCTGTTATGGCACAGGCGCTTAGGGCATATAGGGTTGTTATTGCTTAAAAAGACCGCTAAAAACGCAGACGGTCTACCTAATTTCGACAAAATTAGGGCTATTATGTCACAGACCTGAAGGACAGCCACTGGGCTGTCGCTTAGTCATGACCCCTGTCACGTGAAGGCGCGAGGGCCGAGCGCCTCGCGCGCGTATATCTACGCGAAATCTCTGCAGTCTCCGATATGTAGCTCCTCGAGCTACGTCTTCGTCAACAACCACCTGCTACCCTGTGCCTGGAAGACTAGATAGCCAATATACTCTGTCCTGTTACCTGATTGCCCGCACCTACCTGTCCGCCCTGCCTGCCCGTGACATTACGTAGCTCCTTCATTAGGTGCCCGCGATGCCTGCGTCACTGCAACCCCCGATCTTAACCGATTCGACCGAGGAACTGATCGAACACCTACAAGGACACCCTGAACAATGGGTGTCTTACATCTCCGATTCCTACCAAAAGCTGCAACTATTGCACGATAGCAACGTCCGCCTGAACTCCTGCCTAGAAATGCAGGAAGCCGAGACCCAACGCGCCCGCGCCGAAACGGACCGTGTCCGCGACAAGGCGCAGGCCGACATTCTGGCCATGGCCATGGAAAAG
>NC_017844.1:7902880-7905453 GCF_000002495.2 Pyricularia oryzae 70-15 | reverse complement strand
GTTATCAAACCCAAAAGAAAACAAAGAAAAAGCCCACTAAAGACGGCGAACCAAATAGCTACCAACAGGCCCTAAAAAGCCCTGAAAGTGCTAAATGGTTAGCAGCTTTAGCGTCTGAATTCGACCAGATCGTTACTGCAAAAACCTTCCGTTTTATCCCTAAAATTAAAATGCATACAGGCCGTAGACTAATCTCTACCCGGCCGGTGTTTAAATTAAAAAAGGATGAAAATAATAAGCCTATAAAGTATAAAGCCAGGCTTGTTGTTAGGGGGTTTTTACAGGTCGAAGGCCTAGATTATATCGAGACTTTTGCTAGCACTAGTATACCGCCCACCTGGCGTATATTATTGGCTATAGCTAATGCACAAAATTGGGAAATAGAACAAATCGATTTTATCGGTGCGTTTTTAAATAGTGACCTTACCGACGTAGATATTTATTTGCAAATTCCAGAGGGTTTTAGCGATTGGGCTAGATCTTGCAGCCCTACTACCGCTAAAATTTTAGTGCAAATGGGCTATAATCCAAAGGAAATGCAAGTTATACTGTTGGAAAAGGCGCTATACGGTCTGAAACAGGGCCCAAGAGAATGGCAAACAAAGCTAAAAAGCCTACTTTTTACAGAAGGTTTTAAGCCGCTAATCTCTGATCCAGCTGTCTTTTATAATGCTAAATCCAAGCATTTCATTGTTACTTTTGTTGACGATTGCCTGCTAATAGGTCCTAAATTGCAATATATTCAGGATTTAAAAGCCCGTTTTAACAAAATATACGCATTGGAAGACAGGGGCCCTGCAGCCTATTTTCTAGGCGTTCAGATTATAAGGGACAGGCCTAACCGCCTGCTTTGGCTCCATCAAAGTCAGTATATAGAGGAAGCATTAGCAACGTTCGGATTAGCTGATTGCAAACCTATTTCTGTTCCCTTACAGCCGGGTGTGCTAAAATATAGTGGGGGCAAACCCGTAAATGCGCTAGAAATCAAATTGTTACAGCGTATTATCGGCACCCTAATGTATTTAATGCTATTAACGCGCCCGGACATCGGTTTTGCGGTTCAATGGTTATCTCGTTTTTTAACGAAAGCCACTACAATCCACTTAACGGCAGCTAAAAACCTACTTCGCTACTTAGCAGGTACTAAATCCCTAGCAATCTGCTACGGAAATAGGGTAATTAAAGCTAATTTACCACCTAACTCTTTGATTGGGGGTTTTAAAGGCCTAAAATTACTTGGTTTTAGTGACAGCGATTTTGCCGGGGCTAGGGAAGATTCAAAATCCACTTACGGATATTTGTATACCCTATCTGGGGGCCCTATAACGTGGAAGTGCAAAAAGGCTAGTACTATAGCTTTAAGCACCCCAGAAGCCGAAACCGACGCCTTAGCGGAAGCCCTGCGTGAAGCACAGTGGCTTAAAAGCCTATTTACAGAGATTGGACTACCTGTAAAAGGCCCTATTGCAATATTTGGAGATAATACAGGCTCTATAGCTAACGCACACAACCCTACGCACCACCAACGTACTAAACATACGTTATTAAAATTTCACTACGTAAGGGAGTTAGTTACAGAAGGATTAGTGACCCTAAAATACCTGGAATCCAAACAAATGCCCGCTGACGGCCTTACAAAGCCCCTAACGCTTCCAATTCACAAGGTTTTTTTAGAGCTTATAGGGTTAAAACCCCTGTAAACTTAGTTTTTACCTATTGAATTGTAGGGCACCTAGTTAGTTCGTTAGCTAACTACCACCATTTTTCTCCTTTGTTTGCAATTATTGGATTTTTGTTAGCCCGACACCAACCGATCTACCCAAACCTACCCTGCTCAGGTTGATTATTAAGCAACTTATACCGACCTTATACCCGAAGTCGAATCCGAATTTAATTAGCTCGCGTTTTGGGCGACCTAGCGATTTTTAATCTACCCTATATATTAAACTTTTCTGGGATCCACAACAACGAACAGCCAGATTAGCTACCTGGCTTAGTAGTAAGTTCCGTTGGTTATAATCTGTAGGTCGTGGGTTCGAATCCGGGGGTTGTTACAATTCTGGGGGTCTTTTTCAATTCGGGGGTTCAGTCAATCGGGGGTTTGGTACAAAGGGCTTATTCATCCAGGGGGTTCGCACCGGGGGTTCGAGTTGGGTTGGGACACAAGGGGGAATTTCTTTTGTTTTTTTGTTTTGGGGGTTTTATTTTACGTACTTTTCTTTTCCGACTTTATTTTTGGATTAAGTAGCAAAAGAGAGGGGGTGTTAATTATATGCATTATTTTGCATGTAATAAGCCCACTTTTATTTGTATATAGCCAATTTTATTTAGTGCCGAAGTGGAGTGGGGAATGGTGGAATTCCGTTACTTTGTTAATGCAGGAATGCAATTTAAAGGTCAGCGAGTGGGGTTAGCTACCCTGTACCGGGTTTAATACCCACCCTGCACCTGCGAGTCAGCTACCCTGTACCGGGTTGAAAATTTCACCAAGTCAACGTTTAAATGCAAACCCAGAGATGGTTTGTATGCAAATGAGGGTGTTTTTTCAAAAACCCATACAAATTAGTTTTTCG
>NC_017844.1:7901425-7902780 GCF_000002495.2 Pyricularia oryzae 70-15 | reverse complement strand
AATAGCGGAATTAACCTCCTGTTGCAGTGCCCGGTACGGTAAATTACCGCCCGAATCGCCTGCCTGTTCCAGGGCGTTATACGCTGCGCAAACGCTAACGTCACCTGGAATCGAGCCCGTAAATAACTCGAAATCCATTGAAATCATGGAAGTTCCAGCGTTCGATTCGCTGGAATTGGAGGATTTATTATCTTTTGCAATAGCCGAATCCGAATTAGGGGTTGATTTGCCCTTTTTTCGTGATTTGGAGGTGCCGTCCTGCCCATTATTTTCCTTTTTAGCGTCCTTTTTAGCGCCTTTTTTCCTGATTTTCGACCTTCAGCCCTGTAATTAGTGGCTTTGGCAGTTGTAGAGCCTGAAATCGAATTTTCGGATATAAGGTCCGCCATAAGGTATTGCAAATTTAATCGATCCGAATTTTGGCCTATAGCCTGCAGGGCCCGTTGGGTACTGCGTTGGCGTTCGGTCCAGGTAGGGAACGTCCCCTCCAGGGCCCGTAGGTATTGATTTCGTACATCGATAGGGCTAATTTGCACGTTGGCATTCGCTAATCTAGCTACCAGGGAATTAAAACGGCTGTTAAATTCTGGTATTGACCCTCTAAATTTCGAAAAATTTAGGGCGTGAAATTCCCGATATAGCGAGTCTCTGCTAATTTCGGGTGCAACGGAATAGCTATCTTCCAGGGTCTTATAGGCCGTTACAGGGCTGGAATGCCATGCAATGGATTCTAAAGGTTCCTTGGTTAGGCTGTCTTTAATAAGCAATAATAGGACTGATTGCTCATGTTCCGGTAGGCTATAGCCAATTTCAGGGTTGGAAATAAATTCCGCAGCTTTTATAGCCCTGAATTGTGTCACGGCCAGGGTAAGCATAGCACGGAAGCTAGTCTATTGGCGCCTATCGACGAAGATTCTACTCTGAGGAGAGGAAAGGAAACAAACAAAGTTCTGAGCTTGACGCGACGTCGATAAAGGTATCACCCTGGTGGGTCGTTGGTCCAGGGTCAGGGTTAGGGTCTGGTGATCTCATGGTCCAAATGTCACACTACCCCCTTCCAAACCTCGTATGTCGACGCAGGAGATCATGCGAGGCTCTTGTCAAGTTAACCATGTCGTCGCTTTTTCCTTTTACCGTTTAACTCTCCATGCTCCGCCACGTTATCCTCCTGATTCGGTTCGTCCAACTTATCCTCGGCAGCGGCTTTTATCCAGATTGCCAATCGCTTCGGCGGTCCTGCGGCATCTTTGTACTTCTTGTGGAAGTCGTCAAGGGCTGTCGCTGAATTCTTGAAGTTTTCAGCCGGGTACCACGTGTCGTCTGGATCACATCCTTGCCATGCGACCTGGTATTGC
>NC_017844.1:7540263-7544160 GCF_000002495.2 Pyricularia oryzae 70-15 | reverse complement strand
CGGAAGGCCTAACGCGGCCTGCGCAAGTACCCAATCTGCCAAATAGGTCTCCTGCTCCTGTGAAAGCCTTTGACAAGATCTTTTCGCTTGTTGAATTGACTGGGCCCCCTTTAAACGATCGTGAAGGGTACTCCGAGGAATACCCCATTTTTGCGAGGTTTTGTGAACTGATTTGCCATTTCTTATGTCAGAAATGGCAGCAAGAAGCTGATTTTCAGTGTACTGTTTCATTGGAAAGTTTGGAGCAAGAATCTTCAAAAATCAAGTTCTAAAGTGAAAAATTCGTCTAGATATTTATAAAATAAAACAAAGGGTTGACGTGGCTGAGTAGATATTTTTAGGGGCCGGACTTTAGGGGGGTCGGAGATGTGGAGCCAAACGTTATCTAGTCTTCCAGGTACAGGGTAGCAGGTGGTTGTTGACGAAGACGTAGCTCGAGGAGCTACATATCGGAGACTGCAGAGATTTCGCGTAGATATACGCGCGCGAGGCGCTCGGCCCTCGCGCCTTCACGTGACAGGGGTCATGACTAAGCGACAGCCCAGTGGCTGTCCTTCAGGTCTGTGACAGTATTCCCCCCTTCCAGGCCGAGCTCCGTCACGGCCGGGGCCCGGGCTTATGGGGGTATCGACGGTGGAAATTCTTTACCAATTGAGCAGCGTTTTCCAGGTAATCGGCAGGTTCAGTCGTGGGTTCGCTATATCCAGCCCAACGGACGATATATTTCAGCCGGCGGCCTCCTCGGCCGCGGGTTTCCCAAAAGGAGTCGAGGATCTCTTCGACTTCGTATTCTCTCTCACCTTCCACTTCCAAATGGGGTGGCGGTGCAGGTTGTTGGCCCGGCAGGGGCTCAACGTCAGCAGGTTTTAGTCGGTTTATATTGAAAACAGGGTGTACTCTCATAGACGACGGCAGGTCCAAACGGTAGGCGTACGGGCTAATCACTTCAGAAATTCGGAAGGGTCCCAAGTTCTTCCAATCCAGTTTCTTCTGCGGGCGGGCGGTCTGGATGTTCCGTGCGTCTAACCACACATATTGGCCGACGGTAAGCCGGCGGGCCGGGGTACGGTGTCGGTTCGCCTGTTCTTCGTAACGGGCTTGGGCGGCGGTCATTTCGGCGCGGGCTTGTTCCAGAATGGCTTCCATTCGGGCGGCTAGCTTTTCGGCATCCCGCTGGGCGGGCAAAGGCTGGTTCAGGGGTACCGGCTCGAATCCCATGCGGGGATGGAATCCGTAAGTCGCGTAAAACGGGGAGGTTCCGGTGGTCTCGGACTTGTGGGAGTTGGCTGTGAATTCGGCGAGGGGAAGCCAACTTTCCCAATCATCTTGCAGGTAGGCCACATAAGCTCTCAAATATTGTTCCAGGGACGCGTTAAAACGCTCGGTCTGTCCGTCAGTCTCGGGGTGGTGAGCAGTGGATAGCAGGCTGTCGATTTTCAAACGGGTTGTCAGGTGTTTCCAAAACTTCGACACGAATTGGGTGCCTCTATCCGAAACTATCGTCAGGGGCAACCCGTGTAGTTTCCATACGTGGTGTAGGTACAGGTTGGCGGTGTCCTCGGCATTGCAGGTCCCTTTACAAGGGACGAAGTGTCTCATCTTAGTCAGGCGGTCTACGACCACTAGGATGGCGTCGTGGCCGTTGCTTTGCGGCAAATGTGTGATAAAATCCATCGACAGGTGTTGCCATGAGCGTTCAGGAGTGGGCAGGGGTCGCAGGAGGCCCTGGTGGCCTTCGCGGGACGGGTTGATTCGGCGGCAGGTCTGGCATTTCTTTACCCATAATGATACGTAATGTAGCATTCCGGGCCAGTAATATTCTCGGGACAGCAGGTCGTAGGTTTTTGCTTTGCCGGGGTGACCGGCGACGGGGGAGTCGTGGCAGCGGCGCAGGATCTCGGCTTTCAGATTATTCGAATCGGGTACGTACAGTCTATTGCGGTAATACAAATAGCCGGATCGTTCTTCGCATTCGGCCAATTGCAGCTTGGGGTGGCGGTCGGCGCCTGTCCTCAACGCTTCTAGGGCAGATTGCGTTATCGGGTCGGATTCGTATCCGGCGTCTAGTAGCTCTATCAGGTGTTTTGGCAATAGGGGTTTGTTTTGGCGGATTATGGGTTGTAACCGGGTGGGGCGGGCAGGTAAATTGTGTTCTTTCAGTACGACTTGTGTTTGGTGCTTAAGTCGTTCATCCCCCTCCTCAGGCATATCCTCTGACCTCCTGGTTAGTGCGTCGGGTTTCGCTCCTTGTTTCCCGGGTCGGTAGGTGATACGGAAATTAAATCTTGACAGGAATTCGGCCCATCGGGCTTGTCGGCGGTTGAGCATTTTCGTCGTCGTGAAATATTCCAGGTTGCGGTGGTCCGTAATTACTTGGACCGGGGACGACGTCCCTTCGAGTTCCGGGCGCCATTCTTCAAAACAGCGGATAATGGCTAGCAATTCTTTGTCGTAAATCTCGTAATTGCATTCGGTAGCTGTGTGTTTTTTCGAAAAGAACGCGACGGGGCGGAGTATTCCGTCGTCGCCGTATTGTGACAATATTCCCGCAGAAACATAATCGGAAGCGTCGGTCTCCAGGATCACATCCTTTTCCCAATCGAAGTGCGCCAGTACGGGGGCTTCGGTAAACTTTCTCTTCAGCAGTCGGAAGGCGGTTTCGCAGGCGCTATTCCATTCGAATGCGACGTCTTTCTTGGTCAATCTCGTCAAAGGGGCTACGATCTTTGAGAAATCTCGGATAAAGCGCCGGTAAAAGTTGCCAAACCCCAAAAATGCTTGTACGTCAGTAAGCTTTTTGGGTGTTTGCCAGTCCAGGACAGCGGTGATTTTTTCAGGGTCCATTTTTACGCCTTCGACGCCGACCAGCAGGCCCAGGAACTTGGTTTCCGTCACGAAGAATTCGCACTTCGCGGCGTTGGCGTATAGCCCGGCTTTCCTCAGGGCTTCCAGTACGAGTTTCAAATGTTCTTCGTGTTCTGTTCGGGTGCGGCTATAAATTAAAATGTCGTCCAGGTAGGCTGTACAAAATACGTCTAAGTATTCGCGCAGGGAGTCGTTTATATATCTCTGGAACGTCGCGGGGGCTCCCGTTAGCCCGAAAGGCATGACTAGGCTCTCGTATAAGCCGAATCTCGTGCGGAATGCCGTCAGGTATTCTTCCCCCTTTTTAATCCGAATATTGTTAAAAGCGGAAACGATATCGATTTTCGAGAAGAATTTCATGCCGGCCAGGTTGTTCAGGGTCTCTCGGACTAGCGGCAGCGGGTAACGGTCTTTTACGGTAATGTTATTCAGCGCGCGGTAATCCACGCAAAACCTCAACCCTCCTCCCTGCTTCTTCACGAACAAAACGGGCGAGGCGACGGATGACGAACTGGGTCTGATAAACCCTTTTTTCAACTCTGCGGTCAGCCATTCCTTAAGGGCTATCAGCTCTTCGCGGGACATGGCGTACAGGGGGCCGAACGGCGGCGTTTTTCCTTCTATAAGCGGGATATGGTGGTCGGACGGTCGGTGTGGGGGCAGCTTCTCGGCTTCTTGCGGGGAAAATACGTCCGCGAATTCCCGGATTGTTTCGGGCAGGGTCGGCCCGTTCCTATTTTGGGGGTCGGCGGCTAGGACCTCATCAATCTGTTTCAAGGTTACGGCGTACAGTCGGCAGGATCGGCGGCGGGCGTACATGCTCGCGGCTTGCAGGGAGATAGGGGCGATATCCATTTCGCGGAGGGACGGCGGTCGGTCAGCCTGGTACTGGGGGCGGCTTTTTTTTGGTACGGCGTGTAAAGCTTTAACCTTCTCCGGTTTGTCGGGCATATTGCAGTGTCGGCGGCAATAGTCGCTGTCAAACGTAATAACGTGTGACGCGAATCCAATCGTTGGATCGTGCTGCTTTAG
>NC_017844.1:7534584-7540163 GCF_000002495.2 Pyricularia oryzae 70-15 | reverse complement strand
TGCTATCGTGCAATAGTTGCAGCTTTTGGTAGGAATCGGAGATGTAAGACACCCATTGTTCAGGGTGTCCTTGTAGGTGTTCGATCAGTTCCTCGGTCGAATCGGTTAAGATCGGGGGTTGCAGTGACGCAGGCATCGCGGGCACCTAATGAAGGAGCTACGTAATGTCACGGGCAGGCAGGGCGGACAGGTAGGTGCGGGCGATCAGGTAACAGGACAGAGTATATTGGCTATCTAGTCTTCCAGGTACAGGGTAGCAGGTGGTTGTTGACGAAGACGTAGCTCGAGGAGCTACATATCGGAGACTGCAGAGATTTCGCGTAGATATACGCGCGCGAGGCGCTCGGCCCTCGCGCCTTCACGTGACAGGGGTCATAACTAAGCGACAGCCCAGTGGCTGTCCTTCAGGTCTGTGACAACGCGGCCATTTTTTTCCGAGGACGAATTTTATTTTAATTCGAACTTTTATTGCAGGAATGGTTTAATATACCCCCCGAAAAACAACGTTAAAAAATTACCGATATTTTTTTAATTTTCGCAAAATATAAACGCACCTTCCGTTTTTTATTCCAAAAACCCAATAAAAAATAATAAACCGAACGAAATTTGGTTAATTTACGACAAATTAAATTAACCTCCGTTTATATAATCGAATTTAAAAAATTAATAACAAAATTAAATATAACCGAAAAAACCAAAATCCTCCAATTTTACCAGGAATTAAAATTAAAAATAAAAAACAAAATATCCAAATTCGACCGACCCGAGGATTTTTTCGAATACGTCGAATTTGCTATTAAATTTAACAACCGGATTTACGAACGTCGACAAAAAAAACAAAGCGGACAGCAAATATTCGTTACTTTAATTTAATAAATTAATACGGGACGCAAATACCAATACCCCCAATTTATATATTATAAAAATAATAATGGATGGTAGCAGCCCCGTTATATAACATCCCAAATTTACAGTACAATTTATAATACCTATAATAAATTTATGGATTTTAGTGCTATATAATATAAAAAGCCCCGTAAAAACCCCAAAAGTGGCAAATGTTTTAAATGCGATAAAATAGGGTATATGTCACGGGCAGGCAGGGCGGACAGGTAGGTGCGGGCGATCAGGTAACAGGACAGAGTATATTGGCTATCTAGTCTTCCAGGTACGGGGTAGCAGGTGGTTGTTGACGAAGACGTAGCTCGAGGAGCTACATATCGGAGACTGCAGAGATTTCGCGTAGATATACGCGCGCGAGGCGCTCGGCCCTCGCGCCTTCACGTGACAGGGGTCATGACTAAGCGACAGCCCAGTGGCTGTCCTTCAGGTCTGTGACAGTATTCCCCCCTTCCAGGCCGAGCTCCGTCACGGCCGGGGCCCGGGCTTATGGGGGTATCGACGGTGGAAATTCTTTACCAATTGAGCAGCGTTTTCCAGGTAATCGGCAGGTTCAGTCGTGGGTTCGCTATATCCAGCCCAACGGACGATATATTTCAGCCGGCGGCCTCCTCGGCCGCGGGTTTCCCAAAAGGAGTCGAGGATCTCTTCGACTTCGTATTCTCTCTCACCTTCCACTTCCAAATGGGGTGGCGGTGCAGGTTGTTGGCCCGGCAGGGGCTCAACGTCAGCAGGTTTTAGTCGGTTTATATTGAAAACAGGGTGTACTCTCATAGACGACGGCAGGTCCAAACGGTAGGCGTACGGGCTAATCACTTCAGAAATTCGGAAGGGTCCCAAGTTCTTCCAATCCAGTTTCTTCTGCGGGCGGGCGGTCTGGATGTTCCGTGCGTCTAACCACACATATTGGCCGACGGTAAGCCGGCGGGCCGGGGTACGGTGTCGGTTCGCCTGTTCTTCGTAACGGGCTTGGGCGGCGGTCATTTCGGCGCGGGCTTGTTCCAGAATGGCTTCCATTCGGGCGGCTAGCTTTTCGGCATCCCGCTGGGCGGGCAAAGGCTGGTTCAGGGGTACCGGCTCGAATCCCATGCGGGGATGGAATCCGTAAGTCGCGTAAAACGGGGAGGTTCCGGTGGTCTCGGACTTGTGGGAGTTGGCTGTGAATTCGGCGAGGGGAAGCCAACTTTCCCAATCATCTTGCAGGTAGGCCACATAAGCTCTCAAATATTGTTCCAGGGACGCGTTAAAACGCTCGGTCTGTCCGTCAGTCTCGGGGTGGTGAGCAGTGGATAGCAGGCTGTCGATTTTCAAACGGGTTGTCAGGTGTTTCCAAAACTTCGACACGAATTGGGTGCCTCTATCCGAAACTATCGTCAGGGGCAACCCGTGTAGTTTCCATACGTGGTGTAGGTACAGGTTGGCGGTGTCCTCGGCATTGCAGGTCCCTTTACAAGGGACGAAGTGTCTCATCTTAGTCAGGCGGTCTACGACCACTAGGATGGCGTCGTGGCCGTTGCTTTGCGGCAAATGTGTGATAAAATCCATCGACAGGTGTTGCCATGAGCGTTCAGGAGTGGGCAGGGGTCGCAGGAGGCCCTGGTGGCCTTCGCGGGACGGGTTGATTCGGCGGCAGGTCTGGCATTTCTTTACCCATAATGATACGTAATGTAGCATTCCGGGCCAGTAATATTCTCGGGACAGCAGGTCGTAGGTTTTTGCTTTGCCGGGGTGACCGGCGACGGGGGAGTCGTGGCAGCGGCGCAGGATCTCGGCTTTCAGATTATTCGAATCGGGTACGTACAGTCTATTGCGGTAATACAAATAGCCGGATCGTTCTTCGCATTCGGCCAATTGCAGCTTGGGGTGGCGGTCGGCGCCTGTCCTCAACGCTTCTAGGGCAGATTGCGTTATCGGGTCGGATTCGTATCCGGCGTCTAGTAGCTCTATCAGGTGTCTTGGCAATAGGGGTTTGTTTTGGCGGATTATGGGTTGTAACCGGGTGGGGCGGGCAGGTAAATTGTGTTCTTTCAGTACGACTTGTGTTTGGTGCTTAAGTCGTTCATCCCCCTCCTCAGGCATATCCTCTGACCTCCTGGTTAGTGCGTCGGGCTTCGCTCCTTGTTTCCCGGGTCGGTAGGTGATACGGAAATTAAATCTTGACAGGAATTCGGCCCATCGGGCTTGTCGGCGGTTGAGCATTTTCGTCGTCGTGAAATATTCCAGGTTGCGGTGGTCCGTAATTACTTGGACCGGGGACGACGTCCCTTCGAGTTCCGGGCGCCATTCTTCAAAACAGCGGATAATGGCTAGCAATTCTTTGTCGTAAATCTCGTAATTGCATTCGGTAGCTGTGTGTTTTTTCGAAAAGAACGCGACGGGGCGAAGTATTCCGTCGTCGCCGTATTGTGACAATATTCCCGCAGAAACATAATCGGAAGCGTCGGTCTCCAGGATCACATCCTTTTCCCAATCGAAGTGCGCCAGTACGGGGGCTTCGGTAAACTTTCTCTTCAGCAGTCGGAAGGCGGTTTCGCAGGCGCTATTCCATTCGAATGCGACGTCTTTCTTGGTCAATCTCGTCAAAGGGGCTACGATCTTTGAGAAATCTCGGATAAAGCGCCGGTAAAAGTTGCCAAACCCCAAAAATGCTTGTACGTCAGTAAGCTTTTTGGGTGTTTGCCAGTCCAGGACAGCGGTGATTTTTTCAGGGTCCATTTTTACGCCTTCGACGCCGACCAGCAGGCCCAGGAACTTGGTTTCCGTCACGAAGAATTCGCACTTCGCGGCGTTGGCGTATAGCCCGGCTTTCCTCAGGGCTTCCAGTACGAGTTTCAAATGTTCTTCGTGTTCTGTTCGGGTGCGGCTATAAATCAAAATGTCGTCCAGGTAGGCTGTACAAAATACGTCTAAGTATTCGCGCAGGGAGTCGTTTATATATCTCTGGAACGTCGCGGGGGCTCCCGTTAGCCCGAAAGGCATGACTAGGCTCTCGTATAAGCCGAATCTCGTGCGGAATGCCGTCAGGTATTCTTCCCCCTTTTTAATCCGAATATTGTTAAAAGCGGAAACGATATCGATTTTCGAGAAGAATTTCATGCCGGCCAGGTTGTTCAGGGTCTCTCGGACTAGCGGCAGCGGGTAACGGTCTTTTACGGTAATGTTATTCAGCGCGCGGTAATCCACGCAAAACCTCAACCCTCCTCCCTGCTTCTTCACGAACAAAACGGGCGAGGCGACGGATGACGAACTGGGTCTGATAAACCCTTTTCTCAACTCTGCGGTCAGCCATTCCTTAAGGGCTATCAGCTCTTCGCGGGACATGGCGTACAGGGGGCCGAACGGCGGCGTTTTTCCTTCTATAAGCGGGATATGGTGGTCGGACGGTCGGTGTGGGGGCAGCTTCTCGGCTTCTTGCGGGGAAAATACGTCCGCGAATTCCCGGATTGTTTCGGGCAGGGTCGGCCCGTTCCTATTTTGGGGGTCGGCGGCTAGGACCTCATCAATCTGTTTCAAGGTTACGGCGTACAGTCGGCAGGATCGGCGGCGGGCGTACATGCTCGCGGCTTGCAGGGAGATAGGGGCGATATCCATTTCGCGGAGGGACGGCGGTCGGTCAGCCTGGTACTGGGGGCGGCTTTTTTTGGTACGGCGTGTAAAGCTTTAACCTTCTCCGGTTTGTCGGGCATATTGCAGTGTCGGCGGCAATAGTCGCTGTCAAACGTAATAACGTGTGACGCGAATCCAATCGTTGGATCGTGCTGCTTTAGCCAAGGCATTCCTAGCACAATGGGGTAGTGGGCTAGCTGTGTGACGAAGAACAGCGCGTTTTTCTGGATGTGGTCCTTGATTCTCAATTGTCCTCGGACATAATGGGTGCACTTCCCACTTTCGGCGGTCCTTCCGTCGAATACTTCGATGTCGAATGGGTTTCGCAGCGGATACATTTGTAGTTGGCGTTCTTCGGCCCATCCTTGGTCGAGGAAGCATTTTCCTTCCGCACCGCAATCGGTGAGGGCATAGGTTGGGAGGTTTTGGCCCCCCACTGTCAGTTCGGCAGGCAGGATCATCAGGTCGGATCGTTGGTTATATTCCTCTTCAACGGGGAACCCGTGAACGGCGGCGGCAGAGATGCGGATCGCCGGCGGTCTATGCGCGGCCTTGGCGGCCTGGGGGCGACTTATCCCAGGCGGGCTCCGTTTTTCGAACTTCGGCTGCTGGAGCGGCTGGCGTCCGAGCCGCGGCGGGGGTTTTTAGGGAGTTTGGTTTGTATTTGGCGCGGGGACCTGGACCTGGACCTGGATCGTTCGATTCCGGCCTGGTGCAGCCGCGTGCGGCGGGTATCCGGTTCCGGGCATTTGGCAACGAAATGTTCTTGGGATCCACAACGGTAACATAGCATGTTTTCCTTGCGGTTGTGGCGGCGTTGGCTGCTCAGGTCCATAGGGTCGTTAAGCGGGAGCTCCGCGTTTGGCTTGGGGGCGGCCCGCGGTATGTCGGGTTGGGTTCGGGGAGCCGCGCGCGCGGGGGGCGCTGCGGCCCGAGGGGTACGTGTCTGTCTATTTTTATACTGCTGGTGCTGGCGGTAGCGGTTATCCAAGCTTTGCAGGTGTCGGGTGAATTCGTGGTATTGGCGAGATGGGGCGGGGTTGTGGAGGAGCATGTCCTGGAGCTCTTCCGAT
>NC_017844.1:7533397-7534484 GCF_000002495.2 Pyricularia oryzae 70-15 | reverse complement strand
AGGTTTTAGTCGGTTTATATTGAAAACAGGGTGTACTCTCATAGACGACGGCAGGTCCAAACGGTAGGCGTACGGGCTAATCACTTCAGAAATTCGGAAGGGTCCCAAGTTCTTCCAATCCAGTTTCTTCTGCGGGCGGGCGGTCTGGATGTTCCGTGCGTCTAACCACACATATTGGCCGACGGTAAGCCGGCGGGCCGGGGTACGGTGTCGGTTCGCCTGTTCTTCGTAACGGGCTTGGGCGGCGGTCATTTCGGCGCGGGCTTGTTCCAGAATGGCTTCCATTCGGGCGGCTAGCTTTTCGGCATCCCGCTGGGCGGGCAAAGGCTGGTTCAGGGGTACCGGCTCGAATCCCATGCGGGGATGGAATCCGTAAGTCGCGTAAAACGGGGAGGTTCCGGTGGTCTCGGACTTGTGGGAGTTGGCTGTGAATTCGGCGAGGGGAAGCCAACTTTCCCAATCATCTTGCAGGTAGGCCACATAAGCTCTCAAATATTGTTCCAGGGACGCGTTAAAACGCTCGGTCTGTCCGTCAGTCTCGGGGTGGTGAGCAGTGGATAGCAGGCTGTCGATTTTCAAACGGGTTGTCAGGTGTTTCCAAAACTTCGACACGAATTGGGTGCCTCTATCCGAAACTATCGTCAGGGGCAACCCGTGTAGTTTCCATACGTGGTGTAGGTACAGGTTGGCGGTGTCCTCGGCATTGCAGGTCCCTTTACAAGGGACGAAGTGTCTCATCTTAGTCAGGCGGTCTACGACCACTAGGATGGCGTCGTGGCCGTTGCTTTGCGGCAAATGTGTGATAAAATCCATCGACAGGTGTTGCCATGAGCGTTCAGGAGTGGGCAGGGGTCGCAGGAGGCCCTGGTGGCCTTCGCGGGACGGGTTGATTCGGCGGCAGGTCTGGCATTTCTTTACCCATAATGATACGTAATGTAGCATTCCGGGCCAGTAATATTCTCGGGACAGCAGGTCGTAGGTTTTTGCTTTGCCGGGGTGACCGGCGACGGGGGAGTCGTGGCAGCGGCGCAGGATCTCGGCTTTCAGATTATTCGAATCGGGTACGTACAGTCTATTGCGGTAATAC
>NC_017844.1:7532026-7533297 GCF_000002495.2 Pyricularia oryzae 70-15 | reverse complement strand
TTGCTATCGTGCAATAGTTGCAGCTTTTGGTAGGAATCGGAGATGTAAGACACCCATTGTTCAGGGTGTCCTTGTAGGTGTTCGATCAGTTCCTCGGTCGAATCGGTTAAGATCGGGGGTTGCAGTGACGCAGGCATCGCGGGCACCTAATGAAGGAGCTACGTAATGTCACGGGCAGGCAGGGCGGACAGGTAGGTGCGGGCGATCAGGTAACAGGACAGAGTATATTGGCTATCTAGTCTTCCAGGTACAGGGTAGCAGGTGGTTGTTGACGAAGACGTAGCTCGAGGAGCTACATATCGGAGACTGCAGAGATTTCGCGTAGATATACGCGCGCGAGGCGCTCGGCCCTCACGCCTTCACGTGACAGGGGTCATGACTAAGCGACAGCCCAGTGGCTGTCCTTCAGGTCTGTGACAGTATGGTCTTTTTTTCGCTGGATTTTTTTTCGGAATCCTCGCTTAATTTTTATATTAAAAATTAATTAATTGTTCTAATATAGTGGGTTTGTTCCAAAAATTCTTTATCCGATTTTCCGGAGGTATTTAAATTTGTAAATTCGGGTAATTGGGTCTTTTATCGGTATAATTTCGTTGGTTATCCTGTCCCTAGGGGTATTTGGTTTCCTATTATTAAAGTTCGAATGCCTCGGGGTTTTTGTAAATATTATTTTGCGTCGTTTTTAAAATTATTATATATTATATAATTGTTATTATAACAGGTGGTCCAATTTATTATATTATATTGGTTAGGCCGTAATTGCTGGTAATTGGTGGTATTAAATCTTTGTGGTTTTTCGGTCTTGCCCCTAAAATTAGGGATATTTTCCTGGTTTTTTGGGCAATTTTTGGCGATATACCCTATTTTATCGCATTTAAAACATTTGCCACTTTTGGGGTTTTTACGGGGCTTTTTATATTATATAGCACTAAAATCCATAAATTTATTATAGGTATTATAAATTGTACTGTAAATTTGGGATGTTATATAACGGGGCTGCTACCATCCATTATTATTTTTATAATATATAAATTGGGGGTATTGGTATTTGCGTCCCGTATTAATTTATTAAATTAAAGTAACGAATATTTGCTGTCCGCTTTGTTTTTTTTGTCGACGTTCGTAAATCCGGTTGTTAAATTTAATAGCAAATTCGACGTATTCGAAAAAATCCTCGGGTCGGTCGAATTTGGATATTTTGTTTTTTATTTTTAATTTTAATTCCTGGTAAAATTGGAGGATTTTGGTTTTTTCGGTTATATTTAATTTTG
>NC_017844.1:7530635-7531926 GCF_000002495.2 Pyricularia oryzae 70-15 | reverse complement strand
CCTTTAATTGTTTGTAATCCACGCATAATTGTAATTTTCCGTTTTTTTGGTATAAAAAGGATTGGGTATCCTGCTGGTAATATTAATAATTTAATATAATTTTTTTTAAGGTTTTTTGCGAAATATTTATTTAATATTTTTATTTATATTGGGTTTAAACCGTATATTTTGTGGAATTTGGGCTGTATTTCTTTTTTTAATAGTATTTCGTGGTCGAACAAATTATATTTAAATAATTTTGTTTCGAATTCGGGGTAAAATAGTCGTCCATATATCCGGTATTCGGCCGGGATATTATTGATTAATATAATAAAATTCGATCGTTTTGCGCTTATAAATAATCGCGATCCTTCCAATATTGGTTCCAAACGTGGTTCGTTTTTTTTTAAATAACGTTATAATTTTTTATTAATTTCGCTCCTATACTTTACGTTCGTTACGTGAAATCCGTTTTTCGGATTTTTTTTCAAAAATTAACGGTTTTTTTTATTAAATTTGGCCGATTATCCAATTTATCCGGGGGTTATTTTTCCTAAACCAGGGGATTTTTAATATTACGTTTTTGTCCCCTATTTCCGTAATATTTAAAATAATTTATTTTTTTCGTTTATAATTTTCCATCCAAAAATATACGGTTTTTATTTCGATAATACCGTTCCCGTATAAAATTGCCTTTCCTTCCACGATTTACAATTGGTATAACTTTTTTTTATTACCAAAATATCCGTCGTTTTATTATAACTTTTGGTAAAATATAATTATTTTATATTCCATTATCGAAAAATATTTATATAAGTTTATTATCGAATTATATATCGAAAAATATATATTTATATATTATTATAATATTTTATATAACGTTTAGGGTTTTTTATTTCGTTCCTGTTATCGCCGTTCGGTGCCCTATACCGTTTGGCTGTTTTAATTTTTTAATTTGCTGGCTTTGCGTCGTGGGTCCTTGTTTTTTTTATTTTTGGGTATATGGTTATTTTTTATTTCGATTAGGTTAAATGGGTGTTTCGCTGGTACGGGTATTTTGCGTGCGTTTGTGGTTATTTCGTTATTTTATACGTTGGGGTTTGTCACGGGCAGGCAGGGCGGACAGGTAGGTGCGGGCGATCAGGTAACAGGACAGAGTATATTGGCTATCTAGTCTTCCAGGTACAGGGTAGCAGGTGGTTGTTGACGAAGACGTAGCTCGAGGAGCTACATATCGGAGACTGCAGAGATTTCGCGTAGATATACGCGCGCGAGGCGCTCGGCCCTCGCGCCTTCACGTGACAGGGGTCAT
>NC_017844.1:7527224-7530535 GCF_000002495.2 Pyricularia oryzae 70-15 | reverse complement strand
GAATTTTCGCTTAATTTTTATATTAAAAATTAATTAATTGTTTTAATATGGTAGGTTTGTCCCAAAAATTCCTTATCCGATTTTCCGGAGGTATCCGAATTCGTAAATTCGGGTAATTGGGTCTTTTATCGGTATAATTTCGTTGGTTATCCTGTTTTTAAAAATATTCGGTTTTTTATTATTAGGGTTCGAATGTTTCGGGGCTTTTATAAATACCATCCTGCGTCGTTTTTGGAACTATTATATACCATATAATTATTATTATAACAGGTAATCCAATTTATTATATTATATTGGTTAGGCCGTAATTATTAATAATTGGTAATATTAAATCCTCGTGGTTTTTCGGTCTTACCCCTAAAATTAGGAATATTTTCCTGGTTTTTCGGACAATTTTTGGCGATATACCTTATTTTGTCGCATTTAAAACATTTGCCGCTTTTGGGGTCTTTACGGGGCTTTTTATATTATATAATATTAAAATCCATGGGTTTATTATAGGTATTATAAATTATATTGTAAATTTGGGGTATTATATAACGGGGTTATTACCATCCATTATTATTTTTATAATATATGGGTTAGGGGTGTTGGTATTTACGTCCCGTATTAATTTATCGAATTAAAGTAACGAATATTCGTTATCCGCCTTATTTTTTTTATCGGCGTTCGTAAATCCGGTTATTAAATTTAATAACAAATTCGACGTATTCGAGAAAATCCTCGGGTCGGTCGAATTTAAATACCTCATTTTTTATTTTTAATTTTAATTCCTGGTAAAATTAAAGGATTTTAGTTTTTTCGGTTATATCCAATTTTATTATTAATTTTTTAAATTCGATTATATAAACGGAAATTAATTTGGTTTGTCGTAAATTGGCCAAATTTCGTTCGGTTTATCGTTTTTTATCGGATTTTTGGAATAAGGAACGGAAAATGCGTTTATATTTTGCGAAAATTGAAAAAATGTCGGTAATCTTTTAACGTTGTTTTTCGGGGGATATATTAAACCATTCCTGCAATAAAAATTCGAACCAAAATAAAATTCGTTTTCGGAAAAAAATGGCCGCGTATATTATTTTTTTTATTTTATTGCGGAAAATTTCCAAATGGAATATTTGGTAAATGCGTATTTATATAAAATACCCTTTAAATTATCCAAATATATTATCGAACGTAATTGGGAAATTAAATTTGAATTTTCGCGCCTATTAAAAAAAATTAAATAACGTTAATATTAGTTCGGAAAATTGGAATTTTTTTTGGAATTGGATTAAACTCCTGGTTGGTCCTAATAACCTATTTGCGGAATTGGTTTTTTTCGTCCTCGTTATTATTATCGTTTTTGGGCCGAACAGGGGTTTTTTGGGCCGTTTTACTATTTGTGGCCGGGGTGTTGGGGGTATTATTTTTGGACGTTTGGGAAAATATATTATCGGATATTGTTCGGTATATTTTAAAGCAAAATATTAAACAGGAGCAATTAAAATATTATAATTAAAATATCGGGGTAATTTAGTTTTAGGGTAAAATATAGTGGGTTAAAACAATTAAACGTTTAATTGGGTAATTGGGGTTTTTAATAATTGGGGGTAAAATTATAATCGTTTTCAAATAAATATTAAAATTAATTAAAATTTAATTGTTGCTAAACAATTTTAAAATCGAATTTATTTATATAATAATAAACGTACCTTATATAAATTATATTCCGAATGTAATTTCTCCTAATTTGTTACAAATCGCAAAAATTATTTCCCTTAATTTGTTATAATCCTTTAATAATTATTAAAATTATTTTTTTGGCAATTACGTAAGGTTACGTAATTCCTTTTTATGTAATCCTTTTTTTGCCGGTCGGTGATTTCTCTGGGCGGGTGTCGTCAGGAGGGGTGTAACCCCACCTGGCCTCCCTGGTACCGGCCCAACTGTCTGGTCGTAACAACATGGCAACAAGAGATGGAGAAACGCGGTCCGCCATCAAGCCATGTTCGCCTCGCAAAGGACGTGGTCACTGGTCTCTACAGGTTCGTGCAAAGGCTGTCACCAGAGCTGAATCGTCAATAATATGCCACTATATTTCAAGATTCGCCAGGCTGAAATCTACAGCTTTTTTCTAATAAGGGAGAGGGGGGTTGCCTAAGTTGCCATTATCTGCATATCGCCTTTATTTATAAAGACCGATGTATTCAATGTCCGTGTGATAATCGCCTAAGTCCTCTGGATCTGTCTCCCCAGCTTTGATTTGTTTTCTTTCCTCCTCGCTAAACTCTTCCAGGATTTCCTGATGCGGTCCACATGTATAATCGGGTGTGCAGTTTGGACAATGATAGGGTATACATTTACCAACGACCGGTCTCGAATCGCAGAATAGGCAGTGTCCAGGACAATCGCACCCGGATCTTTGCCTTGATTCTTTGCAATCGGCACAGTGTTTGTGACATTTGCCGCTGCGATGCCTCCTGCAATCAATACAATGTTTAGGACATTGGCCTATGGGATCACTCCTGCATTTGCGGCAACGCCTTCTGTCAGGTGAATCTCGCGTTTCGAGGTGATTTGTTCCAAGAGCTTTGGCCTGGAATGGGCCTGTGGCCGCATCGGCTTTGCCATGTCGTGGCAAGACATGCGTGCATTTGGGGGCAGCCGCCGGAGACGTGGCAACGCGGATTGCCTAGTGTTTGCGTGGCTTTTGGCGATGTTGAAAAACCATTTGCGGCCAATGTACCAAATTTATTGGGGTGGCTCAAAACATTGTCGTTGACCACCGCGTTGTCGGCAATTGGGGCGTTGGATTTGACGTTTTTGTCGCCTGTATCTTGGGCTAGATTGCTTTCAGATGGGGAAATCGGAGCACCGACCGCGGAGGAAATACAAAGAGTAAGAGGGAGGAGCGTTTTGACAAGGCTGGAATGCATCGGGAAAATATTTGCTAGAATTAGCATAACCAAACTACAAAGTTGTCTGGAAAGAAAGTCTGAACGTATGAGGGGAGAATTTGTGAACTTGTACAGAGACAGAGGCATTTTGATTAAATAAGAATTTATTTGAGAATAATCCCTCAACGCTGCGTCTGATGTGACTCGATATAAGAAATTCAAATAGATTGATTAATATATTTCTGGTTAAAATTATATTCTTAATCCTATTAATAGTTTGCACTCACTTTAAAAAATACTTACTTTATAAACGTTTTATTAACTATTTTTATTTTTCACCTTGACCTTTTTCCAATATAAAAGGCGTCACTTTATAGTAAAATAATTTTTATAATATTCTTCCCCTCGAACTGTAAACTGAGCTAATATTTG
>NC_017844.1:7525051-7527124 GCF_000002495.2 Pyricularia oryzae 70-15 | reverse complement strand
CGGACGTTGCTATCGTGCAATAGTTGCAGCTTTTGGTAGGAATCGGAGATGTAAGACACCCATTGTTCAGGGTGTCCTTGTAGGTGTTCGATCAGTTCCTCGGTCGAATCGGTTAAGATCGGGGGTTGCAGTGACGCAGGCATCGCGGGCACCTAATGAAGGAGCTACGTAATGTCACGGGCAGGCAGGGCGGACAGGTAGGTGCGGGCGATCAGGTAACAGGACAGAGTATATTGGCTATCTAGTCTTCCAGGTACAGGGTAGCAGGTGGTTGTTGACGAAGACGTAGCTCGAGGAGCTACATATCGGAGACTGCAGAGATTTCGCGTAGATATACGCGCGCGAGGCGCTCGGCCCTCGCGCCTTCACGTGACAGGGGTCATGACTAAGCGACAGCCCAGTGGCTGTCCTTCAGGTCTGTGACAGGTGTCCGTGGGTTTTATTTCCGTAAATTTTCCGTATTTTTTCTGGTATAATTACCGTATTTATTAAAAAAAAAATCCGGTATAAACGTAAAAGGTTTCCGTTTCCGTTTATGGTAAAAATAACCCGTATTTCCTTTGGTATTTATATTTTCGTAATTTGGTTTTCGGTCAAAGGCGTCGGCCCTGCCGTTTTCTATTTTTTTTCGGTAAATAATTTTAAAATGGAATTTTAACAGGAATTTTAACCATTTAATTTGTCGTTTGTTTAATATTTTATTAATGGTAAAATGGGTTAAATTTTTATAATTTATATAAATTAATATTTCGTATTTAATTTCGGATAATTGTGGTTTCCATTTTTCAAATATTCGAATAATGGTTATAAACTTTTTATCGTAAATCTGGTAATTAAATTCTAATCCATATAATTTTTGTGAAAAAAGGCGCAAAAATGCAACCGTCCTTTTTCGTTTCGCTAATTAAATTATCCTCCGATTATATAATCCAATACGTCGGTTTCGATTTCGAAAAGTTTCGTTGGATTTGGTATTTTAAAAATTGGTTTTCTGGTTATTGCGTTTTGTAATTATTTAAAAACCTGTTATATTTATTCCGTCCATTGGAATTCTAGGTTTTTTTTGGTTATATTAGTTAATAGGGTGGTAATCGCGCCGTATTTTTTAATAAATCTTTTGTAAAAATTTACAAAATCCGAAAAATGCCCGAACGTTTTTTACGTTCTGTGGTTAAAGCCATTTTTTTACCGTTTGGATTTTCGATTTTTCCATCCTAATTTTTCCAGGAACAATAATATATCCTAGGAAATTAATTTGTTTATTGTAAAAAAAACGTTTTTCGGGTTTAATTAAAAATTTAATGTTTTGCAATTTTTGTAAAATTATATAAACGTATTATTTATATTTTTCCAACGTCTTGGAAAAAACAGAAATATCGTCCAGGTAAATAACGACGAAAATATTTAAACATTTTTTAAAAACGTGGTTAATTATAATTTGGAAAGTTATTAGGACGTTGGTAAAACCGAAAGGCATTATTAGGTATTTATAATATTTTCGTCGGATACGAAACGCTATTTTCCACTTTTCGCCTTCCTTTATACGGATTAAATTATATGTTTTTTTAAAATTTAATATTGTAAACCATTATATTTAATAAAATATGTTAATAATAATGGTGCTAACAGGGGATATAGGGGTAAACCCTAGGTGACGGCGTGGTAAATAACCCGTGCTAAAAGCGTTAAATAATAGGTAGAAATGCACTATAATTTTGGTACTGATAAATAATTGGTTGGGGGAGATTTTGCTTTATTTCCCTTACATACTTTCCGACATCGAAATGGGGGTCCGCACGCCAGAAAAGGTTCCGGTGCCGCGAATGAATTTCCGAAAAACTAATTTGTATGGGTTTTTGAAAAAACACCCTCATTTGCATACAAACCATCTCTGGGTTTGCATTTAAACGTTAATTTGGTGAAATTTTCAACCCGGTACAGGGTAGCTAACCCCACTCGCTGACCTTTAAATTGCATTCCTGCATTAACAAAATAACGGAATTCCACCATTCCCACTCCACTTCGGCACTAAATAAATTGGCTATATACAAATAAAAGTGGGCTTATTACATG
>NC_017844.1:7523519-7524951 GCF_000002495.2 Pyricularia oryzae 70-15 | reverse complement strand
AGCGTTGGTAATTTCGACGCTGCCCTGACTTTGAGGGTGGCGGGCGCTTCCATGTTTATGCTTTGTTCCTGTCAACTCGTTTAGAGTGTTTAGGAACTCGGATATAAACGGTCCGGCGTTGTCGGAAAGCCATAAATCGGGGACGCCTTTCCAACGGTACACGGTCTGATAATACCGCATGGCCAAGGTCTCCGCGGTGTCCGTCTTTTTTCCCGGTAGGGTGGCCAAAAGTTTGGTCAATCGGCAGATGAAGACCCAGACGTAATTATAGCCTTCTTTATCCTTGGGCATATCTTTGCCGTCTACCATTACGTGCTGCCAACACCGTCTAGGGATCTCCAGTGGGTGCAACAGCCCAGGCGTCTTATCATGTCGTACCTTGTTGCGTTAACATTCGCGACAATTCTTAATGTAGCGTTTGACGTCTCGATTTCGGTCGGGCCACCAATAGTCCTTTTTCAGGCGGCTGAGGGTTTTATTCTGGCCTCCATGGCCGAAGATCTTGGGCTCATGAGCTTCGCGGATGAGAGCCGTTCTTAAGAAGATCTTGCCATCCTGGGTAGTCTCGGGTACCGTTAACAGACTGTCATGGCGACCTAGGTTCTGTTTTAGGTTCTCTTCCAGGATAAGGGCCACTAGGTCAGCTCCTTGAGGTGCGGAGGGTTCCAAGTTGTTAATTGTTGGAGGGGGCTCGCCGGGTTGGAAGTTAATCTTTTCCGGAGGGATTAATGCCATGGTGCGGTCTAGCACAGCTCGGGCCTTGACCGTAGGGTTGTCGACGGTTTTGCGCGAAAGGGCATCGGCTGCCACATTATCCTTGCCGGGACGGTATTTAAAGGTGATGTCGAAGTTGGCCAGGTAGTCAGCCCATCGTATCTGGCGAGCGGACAAAAGTTTCTTGGTCGACCAATAAATTAGGGCCTGGTGATCGGTGAAAACACAGAACTTGGTACCCAACAGGGCTGGTTCGAAATCCTTTAGCGTATTAATCACAGCTAATAGCTCCTGGTCCTGAATCGGATAGTTTTGTTCAGCAGGGGACATGGTTTTGGACGAATAGCCGATTGGCTTCCAGCTGCCATCGTCCTGTTGCTGCCACACGACACCGGCGGTGGCCCTGCCACTGGCGTCGGTGTCCATCCTGACAGGCATACCGGGTTTGAAGAAACTCATCACGGGGGCGGTGACCACCAGTTGTTTCAGCGCTTCAAAGGCAGATTTCTGCTCGGGGCCTCTTTCGAACGGGACTCCCTTTTTCAATAATCGGGTCAGAGGTTCTGCTTGTTCGCTGGCGTGATGGCAGAACGTCCGAACGAAATTGCATAAGCCTAGGAAGGATCGTACTGCGGAAACGGAGGTGACATCGTCCCATTGCCAGCTGGTGATGGCTTCGACCTTTTTGGGGTCGATGCGGATACCTTTACCGATCTCT
>NC_017844.1:7521618-7523419 GCF_000002495.2 Pyricularia oryzae 70-15 | reverse complement strand
GGGGTTTTTACGGGGCTTTTATATTATATAGCACTAAAATCCATAAATTTATTATAGGTATTATAAATTGTACTGTAAATTTGGGATGTTATATAACGGGGCTGCTACCATCCATTATTATTTTTATAATATATAAATTGGGGGTATTGGTATTTGCGTCCCGTATTAATTTATTAAATTAAAGTAACGAATATTTGCTGTCCGCTTTGTTTTTTTTGTCGACGTTCGTAAATCCGGTTGTTAAATTTAATAGCAAATTCGACGTATTCGAAAAAATCCTCGGGTCGGTCGAATTTGGATATTTTGTTTTTTATTTTTAATTTTAATTCCTGGTAAAATTGGAGGATTTTGGTTTTTTCGGTTATATTTAATTTTGTTATTAATTTTTTAAATTCGATTATATAAACGGAGGTTAATTTAATTTGTCGTAAATTAACCAAATTTCGTTCGGTTTATTATTTTTTATCGGGTTTTTGGAATAAAAAACGGAAGGTGCGTTTATATTTTGCGAAAATTAAAAAAATATCGGTAATTTTTTAACGTTATTTTTCGGGGGGTATATTAAACCATTCCTGCAATAAAAGTTCGAATTAAAATAAAATTCGTCCTCGGAAAAAAATGGCCGCGTATATTATTTTTTTTGTTTTATTACGGAAAATTTCCAAATGGAATATTTGGTAAATGCGTATTTATATAAAATATTTTTTAAATTGTCCAAATATATTATCGAATGTAATTGGGGGGTTAAATTTAAATTTTTCGCGCCTATTAAAAAGGGTTAAAATAATATTAATATTGGTGTCACGGCCAGGCATACATTGGAGAACCTCAGTGTATTAGGCGCTATCGACGAAAATTCTAAACTGAAGAGAAGAGAGAAATTACAATCAACGACGCGCTCAAGAGACGCGCTTAAATCCGGAGTAAGTGGACCCTTGTCCGATCCCTGGCTCAGCGTGGCTGGTAGAGCCGAGTCGTGATTCTGAGGGTAGGTCTGGGGGCCTGATCCTCACATTACCCCCCTTTAAGGCCTGATCGACGTAGGCGGTCAGAGTCTTGAGTTTGTCACGTGTGTCTCCTCGGGGCCTTCCTCCGCTCTCGTGTCTTTTTCGCATCGTGCTCGGCAACATTGTCCTCGGGTCCGTCCTCCGCAAAAACATCCTTTGCTGCGCTCCTGATCCACTGTTGCAAATTTACCGGAGGTCCTGCTGCGTCCGGGTACTCCCTGTGAAAGGTATCCAGCAGTACTGGTGAATTTTTCAAGTCGCGGGCCTCATACCATGTCTCATCAGGGTCGAGTCCGACCCACGATACCTGATATTGCAACGTCTTCTTTCGTCCGAATAGACGTGAGGCCAACACTTGCTCCACCTCCCACTCCGGTTCTCCGTTAATTTCGACCGGTGGTTCCGGCTTTTGATACTGTTGAGGTAATGGATCCGTTGCTGCCTTGCGCAGTCGGCTGGCGTGGAACAGCTTACTACCTTTATACCAGGCAGGGGTGTCGAGAATGAAGCTGTGGCCCTTTTCCTCGAGAATCGTCCATGGTCCTGCATTTTGCGAGTCCAACTTGGTCGTAGGAGCTTCGGTGGAAAAACCCTTTTTGCTAACGTAAACCGCATCTCCCACCGTAAAGTCGACCGGTCGCCGCTTCTTATTAGCCTGCCTCTGTTGCTCTATCTGCGCTCCGAGTCCGTTGTTGCGGGCCAGTTCCTGAGCTTGCCGGGCTTGGCGGACCATTTCCAGCGCCTTTTGTTGCTGACCGGTCTCCAGGTCTTCTTCGGGTAAAGGTAAAGAGAGC
>NC_017844.1:7519706-7521518 GCF_000002495.2 Pyricularia oryzae 70-15 | reverse complement strand
CGTACTTGCGCGATGTGCTCCGGTCTTCGCCTGCAGGAAATGGAATGGGATGTCCATCGTGAGTCTTGTTCCATTGCAGGGCTGATACCGCATTGAGGCTGGTCGTAGGCGTATCGTTTACTGGTACCAGCGGTATAGGCTCCGTGGGTAACGGGGATCGCTTCCATCGATCTTGACGTGGGTCGTTAAGAAGGGCACAAATATTTGCTGGCAGGGCTTTGTTGGAAACGGTCTTTGGGATAGTCGGAAAGGCGCTAATTTCTGCGATCTGAGCCTGGTTTCCGTGTTGGCGTTTAGGGCCTTGAAGTATCTTGCGGACCTGGATGCGACGGTCTTCTTGTTCCATCTTGCGGTCCCGGCGGACTGCGTCAGCTTGGGCCTCGAGGTCCAGAGGCGGATTTGAACGTTGTACGACGATTGCCGGTGAGTATTGGGCCATGGCGGGCAGGTCGTTGGGCCAAACGAAGCTGCGGGTAACTGGGAATAAGCCTACTTGATGCTTCGTCCACCATTCTTGTCCGATAAACACATCGTGTGCCGTTTCGAGGAGGATGAATTTCTGCCGTGGGAATTGTCGTCCGTCGATTTGCAAGGTGAGCCGAAGGTATTCGGTGGCTCTTGCGGTGACCTTCCGGTTAAAATCTCCAAAGTCCAAAGGTTTGGGGAGCTTTTTGATAGGTAGCTCTAAACGTTGGGCGACCTTTTTCGCGAGGCTCGGTCGGATGGATAAGTACACATCTGCTCCGGTGTCACAGAGAGCTTGGGCGTTGAGACCACGACCTTTGTCTTGCAGTTGAATGGGAGCAAGGAAGGTGTTTAATTTGGGTGATCTATCGATTTTAGCTATCTGAGGCATGCAGACTGCCGAGGAGACTTCCGGCAGCCTTAGCAGTTTTCCGAATCCGACGAAGTTGAGCTGTGGCCGGATCGTTCACCAGCTTCTCGATCGCCTTCGTGTTGAAGGGCGAGGACGGCGGCGATGTGAGCGGCCTTTTGGGGGCAATTGCGTGCCAGGTGCCCGGCTTCTTGGCAAAGGAAGCATTTACCCTCAATGACCAATTTGGCGTTTTCTCTGCTGGGCGACTTCGGTGCGTCAACGGTCTGTGTGCGGGTTTGGTTCTTGGCTTCCTGGCTGTGCCGGCGATTCTCGCGTCGACGCTGTTTGCGTTCGGCGCTGGCTGAACGCTCACGGCGCTCTTCCCTCTTTTTGCGGTTTTCGCGGAGCTCCTCCCAAGCGCGTTGTTGGGCCAGCGCCGAGTTCGCAACTTCTCCGGCAAAGGTCTCGTACGAGATATTTGGGTCTTTGGATAGGCTGAGAAGCTGGGGGTTCAGGCTGGCAGGAACGTGCTCATAGAGAACCAACTTGCGTTCCGTTTTGGCAATGTTGGCTTTATCGGCTAGGCTGTTAACCTTGCCAATAAACTGGTGGATGTCTGTTGACTTGTCCGACAGACTAAACTTCAAGTGACGAAGCTCCTCACGGGCTTTGGAGGCTTAATTATCATCGTGGTAAACAGCGGCTAGGGTCGCGACCATTTCGGCCGCGCTGCTGAAAGGCATAATGGTGGATTCATAGCGGCCTTGGATAAGGTCGTTGGCAAGCCCTTCAGTGAGGGAATTGATCACCGCCATGCGGCTTCTTTCTGTTTTGTAAGTTTCGTCGTCCTCTACAAATTTATCTGCGATTTTGGTGATCCATTTATCAAAACGATCCTTATCACCATCAAACATGCCGGGGTCGATGCCGGCTTTACGTGCCGTCCTGTCGTAGGCAGGGTTTTTAGCATTTTGGTTACTTCCGTAAGGCTTAAA
>NC_017844.1:7517592-7519606 GCF_000002495.2 Pyricularia oryzae 70-15 | reverse complement strand
CGAGCTGGTCTTTAAGTTGGGCAATGGTGGCCAAAAGATCTTGCAGCTGTGATTGAGTGATTGTAGCCTGGCCGGCAGTGTTTTCGCTTTCGTCTGCCATTTCGCTTCTCATTTCGACGACAGGCGAGGGCGCTCTGCTTGGAAATTTCGGAATTTCGTTCCTGCCGTCTAACGTTTTGGCAGAAGGTTGGTGGGGAGGGTTTCGCGCCTCTCCTGGGTGCTCAGAAACTGACTCGTACTCGTACGATCCGTCAACTTCGATGCTGTCGACTGGCTGATCTTGCTCTGTGTCGGATTGGGGCTCAACGGGCTCTTCAGGCTCTGTGTTGGCGCTGGTAGGAGCGGGCTCTACTGGCTCTGGGCTCACTGGGGCAACTGTAATCTCTCCGTTTTGATCCGAGTCTTCGGTGTTGGGAGTAGCAGTGCCGGAAGCCCAAATTATCTGGCTTTGCTGAGTTTGCGTTTGTCACGCGTTGGGATTGGCGAATCGGTGGGCCGTAATTTTTACGCGGCGACATTGATTTCGCGAATGGTGTCTTCTGTGGCCTAGTTTACCGTCGTGCACAGCCGACGTGGTGAACGATTGAATAAAGGGATTGAACGATATATTTTAATTGCTTCACCAGCAAATTATAGTGAGTTTAGAATTATGTCACGGCCAGGCATACATTGGAGAACCTCAGTGTATTAGGCGCTATCGACGAAAATTCTAAACTGAAGAGAAGAGAGAAATTACAATCGTCGACGCGCTCAAGAGACGCGCTTAAATCCGGAGGTAGTGGATCCTTGTCCGATCCCTGGCTCGGTGTGGAGCCGAGTCGTGATTCTGAGGGTAGGTCTAGGGGCCTGATCCTCACGTGATTCTGAGGGTAGGTCTAGGGGCCTGATCCTCACATATAATATAAAATAAAAACACCAAAAAAACAACGTATTAACGGAATATTGCGTAAAAATATTTATTTTATCCAATAATAAAAAATTTAAAAAATCCATTGGGAAAATCGAATTCCAAACAAAATTGGAATCCGGAAAAAACGATTTTAAGGATATTTTAGGTAAAATTTCGGTTAATTGTCGACGTTTTTCCTATTCCGCCTTTTTACGTTCCACCCGATCCAATTCCTCCAAATTATTAATTCCGCGAAATATAATTTGTATTATTTTTTTAAACCACAATTTTTTTTATTTTCGCAAACGAAGCAATTTCGTTTATTATATATAAATTTGCTTTTCAAACGCCTTAATTTCCGCATTTAATTTCGAATATTAACGACCAATATAACGGATTTGAACAGCGGACAAACCTAATACGTTATACCCAAAACGATTGGAACAAATATATTTTATATAATAAACAAAATTTTAAAAAAATATTTAATAAAACGTTGCGCCTTTGGTACGGTAGGGATTGCAGGTGTCACGGGCAGGCAGGGCGGACAGGTAGGTGCGGGCGATCAGGTAACAGGACAGAGTATATTGGCTATCTAGTCTTCCAGGTACAGGGTAGCAGGTGGTTGTTGACGAAGACGTAGCTCGAGGAGCTACATATCGGAGACTGCAGAGATTTCGCGTAGATATACGCGCGCGAGGCGCTCGGCCCTCGCGCCTTCACGTGACAGGGGTCATGACTAAGCGACAGCCCAGTGGCTGTCCTTCAGGTCTGTGACAGTATTCCCCCCTTCCAGGCCGAGCTCCGTCACGGCCGGGGCCCGGGCTTATGGGGGTATCGACGGTGGAAATTCTTTACCAATTGAGCAGCGTTTTCCAGGTAATCGGCAGGTTCAGTCGTGGGTTCGCTATATCCAGCCCAACGGACGATATATTTCAGCCGGCGGCCTCCTCGGCCGCGGGTTTCCCAAAAGGAGTCGAGGATCTCTTCGACTTCGTATTCTCTCTCACCTTCCACTTCCAAATGGGGTGGCGGTGCAGGTTGTTGGCCCGGCAGGGGCTCAACGTCAGCAGGTTTTAGTCGGTTTATATTGAAAACAGGGTGTACTCTCATAGACGACGGCAG
>NC_017844.1:6798081-6804909 GCF_000002495.2 Pyricularia oryzae 70-15 | reverse complement strand
CCGAGCGCCTCGCGCGCGTATATCTACGCGAAATCTCTGCAGTCTCCGATATGTAGCTCCTCGAGCTACGTCTTCGTCAACAACCACCTGCTACCCCGTACCTGGAAGACTAGATAGCCAATATACTCTGTCCTGTTACCTGATCGCCCGCACCTACCTGTCCGCCCTGCCTGCCCGTGACATTACGTAGCTCCTTCATTAGGTGCCCGCGATGCCTGCGTCACTGCAACCCCCGATCTTAACCGATTCGACCGAGGAACTGATCGAACACCTACAAGGACACCCTGAACAATGGGTGTCTTACATCTCCGATTCCTACCAAAAGCTGCAACTATTGCACGATAGCAACGTCCGCCTGAACTCCTGCCTAGAAATGCAGGAAGCCGAGACCCAACGCGCCCGCGCCGAAACGGACCGTGTCCGCGACAAGGCGCAGGCCGACATTCTGGCCATGGCCATGGAAAAGGCCTCCGCCATAACCTCCCGGGATGCCGCTTTCGCCGAATTAGAGAAAACACGGTCCGAACTGAAGGAAGTTCGGACCGTAACGCTACCCACGGTACACATAACCACCCCCGCCCCAACTACCAACACGCCTGTTGAACCCCTTATGGTTACTCCTATGGGAACGACTCCGCCGCCTGCTTCCGAACATCCCGCCTCCGCCCGCCTTTCTGAACGACTTCCAGACCCCGATAAATTTACGGGCGCCCGCTCCGACCTCCGCCGCTTCGCCACCCAAATCCGGGGGAAAATGACCTCAAACAAAGACCGCTTCCCCAACCCCGAATCACGCCTGATTTATGTAGCCGGTCGACTGTCCGGTAAAGCGTACAACCTGATCCTGCCCAAAATGGTCGGAGGCACACCCCAATTCGGAGATTATACGGATCTCCTCCAATACCTAGAGGAGGCATTCGGGGACCCCGACCACGTCCAAAACGCACAAAACAAATTATACGCCCTGAAGCAGCGGAACGTAGATTTCGCCGAGTATCTGTCGGAGTTCCAACGCCTGTCTCTGGAAGGAGAAATGCCGGAGGATGCCCTCCCCCCTCTTCTATTCCAGGGAATATCGGAAGAGCTCCAGGACATGCTCCTCCACAACCCCGCCCCATCCCGCCAGTACCACGAATTTACCCGACACCTGCAAAGCTTGGATAACCGCTACCGCCAGCACCAGCAGTATAAAAACAGACAGACACGTACCCCTCGGACCGCAGCGCCCCCCGCGCGCGCGGCCCCCCGGACCCAAACCGACATACCGCGGGCCGCCCCCAAGCCAAACGCGGAATTTCCGTTTAACGACCCCATGGACCTAAGCAGCCAACGCCGCCACAACCGCAAAGAAAATATGCTATGCTACCGCTGTGGATCCCAAGAACATTTTGTTGCCAAATGCCCAGAACCGGATACCCGCCGCACGCGGCTGCACCAGGCCGGAATCGAACGATCCAGGTCCAGGTCCAGGTCCCCGCGCCAAATACAAACCAAACTCCCTAAAAACCCCCGCCGCGGCTCGGACGCCAGCCGCTCCAGCAGCCGAAGTTCGAAAAACGGAGCCCGCCTGGGATAAGTCGCCCCCAGGCCGCCAAGGCCGCGCATAGACCGCCGGCGATCCGCATCTCTGCCGCCGCCGTTCACGGGTTCCCCGTTGAAGAGGAATATAACCAACGATCCGACCTGATGATCCTGCCTGCCGAACTGACAGTGGGGGGCCAAAACCTCCCAACCTATGCCCTCACCGATTGCGGTGCGGAAGGAAAATGCTTCCTCGACCAAGGATGGGCCGAAGAACGCCAACTACAAATGTATCCGCTGCGAAACCCATTCGACATCGAAGTATTCGACGGAAGGACCGCCGAAAGTGGGAAGTGCACCCATTATGTCCGAGGACAATTGAGAATCAAGGACCACATCCAGAAAAACGCGCTGTTTTTCGTTACACAGCTAGCCCATTACCCCATTGTGTTAGGAATGCCTTGGCTAAAGCAGCACGACCCAACGATTGGATTCGCGTCACACGTTATTACGTTTGACAGCGACTATTGCCGCCGACACTGCAATATGCCCGACAAACCGGAGAAGGTTAAAGCTTTACACGCCGTACCAAAAAAAAGCCGCCCCCAGTACCAGGCTGACCGACCGCCGTCCCTCCGCGAAATGGATATCGCCCCTATCTCCCTGCAAGCCGCGAGCATGTACGCCCGCCGCCGATCCTGCCGACTGTACGCCGTAACCTTGAAACAGATTGATGAGGTCCTAGCCGCCGACCCCCAAAATAGGAACGGGCCGACCCTGCCCGAAACAATCCGGGAATTCGCGGACGTATTTTCCCCGCAAGAAGCCGAGAAGCTGCCCCCACACCGACCGTCCGACCACCATATCCCGCTTATAGAAGGAAAAACGCCGCCGTTCGGCCCCCTGTACGCCATGTCCCGCGAAGAGCTGATAGCCCTTAAGGAATGGCTGACCGCAGAGTTGAAAAAAGGGTTTATCAGACCCAGTTCGTCATCCGTCGCCTCGCCCGTTTTGTTCGTGAAGAAGCAGGGAGGAGGGTTGAGGTTTTGCGTGGATTACCGCGCGCTGAATAACATTACCGTAAAAGACCGTTACCCGCTGCCGCTAGTCCGAGAGACCCTGAACAACCTGGCCGGCATGAAATTCTTCTCGAAAATCGATATCGTTTCCGCTTTTAACAATATTCGGATTAAAAAGGGGGAAGAATACCTGACGGCATTCCGCACGAGATTCGGCTTATACGAGAGCCTAGTCATGCCTTTCGGGCTAACGGGAGCCCCCGCGACGTTCCAGAGATATATAAACGACTCCCTGCGCGAATACTTAGACGTATTTTGTACAGCCTACCTGGACGACATTTTGATTTATAGCCGCACCCGAACAGAACACGAAGAACATTTGAAACTCGTACTGGAAGCCCTGAGGAAAGCCGGGCTATACGCCAACGCCGCGAAGTGCGAATTCTTCGTGACGGAAACCAAGTTCCTGGGCCTGCTGGTCGGCGTCGAAGGCGTAAAAATGGACCCTGAAAAAATCACCGCTGTCCTGGACTGGCAAACACCCAAAAAGCTTACTGACGTACAAGCATTTTTGGGGTTTGGCAACTTTTACCGGCGCTTTATCCGAGATTTCTCAAAGATCGTAGCCCCTTTGACGAGATTGACCAAGAAAGACGTCGCATTCGAATGGAATAGCGCCTGCGAAACCGCCTTCCGACTGCTGAAGAGAAAGTTTACCGAAGCCCCCGTACTGGCGCACTTCGATTGGGAAAAGGATGTGATCCTGGAGACCGACGCTTCCGATTATGTTTCTGCGGGAATATTGTCACAATACGGCGACGACGGAATACTCCGCCCCGTCGCGTTCTTTTCGAAAAAACACACAGCTACCGAATGCAATTACGAGATTTACGACAAAGAATTGCTAGCCATTATCCGCTGTTTTGAAGAATGGCGCCCGGAACTCGAAGGGACGTCGTCCCCGGTCCAAATAATTACGGACCACCGCAACCTGGAATATTTCACGACGACGAAAATGCTCAACCGCCGACAAGCCCGATGGGCCGAATTCCTGTCAAGATTTAATTTCCGTATCACCTACCGACCCGGGAAACAAGGAGCGAAGCCCGACGCACTAACCAGGAGGTCAGAGGATATGCCTGAGGAGGGGGATGAACGACTTAAGCACCAAACACAAGTCGTACTGAAAGAACACAATTTACCTGCCCGCCCCACCCGGTTACAACCCATAATCCGCCAAAACAAACCCCTATTGCCAAGACACCTGATAGAGCTACTAGACGCCGGATACGAATCCGACCCGATAACGCAATCTGCCCTAGAAGCGTTGAGGACAGGCGCCGACCGCCACCCCAAGCTGCAATTGGCCGAATGCGAAGAACGATCCGGCTATTTGTATTACCGCAATAGACTGTACGTACCCGATTCGAATAATCTGAAAGCCGAGATCCTGCGCCGCTGCCACGACTCCCCCGTCGCCGGTCACCCCGGCAAAGCAAAAACCTACGACCTGCTGTCCCGAGAATATTACTGGCCCGGAATGCTACATTACGTATCATTATGGGTAAAGAAATGCCAGACCTGCCGCCGAATCAACCCGTCCCGCGAAGGCCACCAGGGCCTCCTGCGACCCCTGCCCACTCCTGAACGCTCATGGCAACACCTGTCGATGGATTTTATCACACATTTGCCGCAAAGCAACGGCCACGACGCCATCCTAGTGGTCGTAGACCGCCTGACTAAGATGAGACACTTCGTCCCTTGTAAAGGGACCTGCAATGCCGAGGACACCGCCAACCTGTACCTACACCACGTATGGAAACTACACGGGTTGCCCCTGACGATAGTTTCGGATAGAGGCACCCAATTCGTGTCGAAGTTTTGGAAACACCTGACAACCCGTTTGAAAATCGACAGCCTGCTATCCACTGCTCACCACCCCGAGACTGACGGACAGACCGAGCGTTTTAACGCGTCCCTGGAACAATATTTGAGAGCTTATGTGGCCTACCTGCAAGATGATTGGGAAAGTTGGCTTCCCCTCGCCGAATTCACAGCCAACTCCCACAAGTCCGAGACCACCGGAACCTCCCCGTTTTACGCGACTTACGGATTCCATCCCCGCATGGGATTCGAGCCGGTACCCCTGAACCAGCCTTTGCCCGCCCAGCGGGATGCCGAAAAGCTAGCCGCCCGAATGGAAGCCATTCTGGAACAAGCCCGCGCCGAAATGACCGCCGCCCAAGCCCGTTACGAAGAACAGGCGAACCGACACCGTACCCCGGCCCGCCGGCTTACCGTCGGCCAATATGTATGGTTAGACGCACGGAACATCCAGACCGCCCGCCCGCAGAAGAAACTGGATTGGAAGAACTTGGGACCCTTCCGAATTTCTGAAGTGATTAGCCCGTACGCCTACCGTTTGGACCTGCCGTCGTCTATGAGAGTACACCCTGTTTTCAATATAAACCGACTAAAACCTGCTGACGTTGAGCCCCTGCCGGGCCAACAACCTGCACCGCCACCCCATTTGGAAGTGGAAGGTGAGAGAGAATACGAAGTCGAAGAGATCCTCGACTCCTTTTGGGAAACCCGCGGCCGAGGAGGCCGCCGGCTGAAATATATCGTCCGTTGGGCTGGATATAGCGAACCCACGACTGAACCTGCCGATTACCTGGAAAACGCTGCTCAATTGGTAAAGAATTTCCACCGTCGATACCCCCATAAGCCCGGGCCCCGGCCGTGACGGAGCTCGGCCTGGAAGGGGGGAATACTGTCACAGACCTGAAGGACAGCCACTGGGCTGTCGCTTAGTCATGACCCCTGTCACGTGAAGGCGCGAGGGCCGAGCGCCTCGCGCGCGTATATCTACGCGAAATCTCTGCAGTCTCCGATATGTAGCTCCTCGAGCTACGTCTTCGTCAACAACCACCTGCTACCCCGTACCTGGAAGACTAGATAGCCAATATACTCTGTCCTGTTACCTGATCGCCCGCACCTACCTGTCCGCCCTGCCTGCCCGTGACATACTAATACCTTTAATTTATATATTATAAAAATAATAGTGGATGGTAGCAGCCCCGTTATATAATACCCCAAATTTATAATATAATTTATAATATCCACAATAGACCTATGGATTTTAATATTATATAATATAAAAAGCCCCGTAAAAACCCCAAAAGCGGTAAATGTTTTAAATGCGATAAAATAGGGTATATCGCCAAAAATTGTCCGAAAAACCAGGAAGATGTCCCTGATTTTAGGGGCAAAACCGAAAAACCACGAGAATTTAATATTACCAATTACCAGCAATTACGGCCTAATTAATATAATACGATAAATTGGACCACCTGCTATAATAACAATTATATGGTATATAATAATTCCAAAAACGACGCAAAATAATATTTATAAAAGCCCCGAGGTATTCGAACCCTAGCAATAAAAAACTGAATACCCTTAAAAACAGGATAACCAACGAAATTATACCGATAAAAGACCCAATTACCCGAATTTACGGATTTGGATATTTCCAGAAAATCGGATAGGGAATTTTTGGGACAAACCCACTATATTAGAACAATTAATTAATTTTTAATACAAAAATTAAACGAGGATTCCGAAGAAAAGTCCAGCGAGGAAGAAATTATGTTTTCGAACCAATATAACGCAATAAAGGAAAATAACCCCTATATATACGAAAAAAAGCATATCGATTTACACCGAAACGACCAATTAGTACAATTTCCCGGATTGCTATTTTAAATACAAATCCGACATTTTACAGGACCAATTAATGCAATTTTTGGAAATTACCCGATTTTGGACACCAAATACTTTTTGTTAATTATATGCATTATTTTGCATGTAATAAGCCCACTTTTATTTGTATATAGCCAATTTTATTTAGTGCCGAAGTGGAGTGGGGAATGGTGGAATTCCGTTACTTTGTTAATGCAGTGTTAATAATAATGGTGCTAACAGGGGATATAGGGGTAAACCCTAGGTGCGGCGTGGTAAATAACCAGTGCTAAAAGCGCTGAATAATAGGTAGAAATGCACTATAATTTTGGTACTGATAAATAATTGGTTGGGGGAGATTTTGCTTTATTTCCCTTACATACTCTCCGACATCGAAGTGGGGGTCCGCACGCCAGAAAAGGTTCCGGTGCCGCGAATGAATTTCCGAAAAACTAATTTGTATGGGTTTTTGAAAAAACACCCTCATTTGCATACAAACCATCTCTGGGTTTGCATTTAAACGTTGACTTGGTGAAATTTTCAA